>NC_056765.1:33758753-33853753 GCF_018687715.1 Carya illinoinensis
CCTTAAAGCCATCGGTAGTGCCACGATACCATACCCTAGAAATCCCCAAACTGACTAGCATTTCTGCACTAACCTCCCTTGTATTTTCACCTTCCTTTTTTACCCAATAATTTTGTGCGACAAATTGGAAATCAAGCCTAAAAAAACTTCTTACAATAGGCCCGTGACTTTTTCTAGAAAGACGAAGAGTCAACACTGCCACACAAGGCAAAAGAACACTTGTAAATGTGACACTTTCAATAACTAAACACCCAAACACCAAAACCACACAACCCTTAAGCAACAATGCTTAACTGAGGAGCAAAATTCTTATATAGTAAGAGTATATAAAATAGTGAAGCCTTAGAAAACTCATTCGATTTTGCACTCTCAGAAACAACACCAAGATGAGCAGAAATCATGTTTCTATCACCTAAAAGGTTTGCAAACGGTTTAGAAGAATGCCTCGTGAGCAAAGGAATTGCATCATCAATTGCTCCTCTCACAATCAGAGCGAACTAGCTTAACCTTTCATCCATGGCAGAGATCGAAGTGTGTAGGTGGCCACCATAATCATCATTGGTCAATGCAGAAGATACAACTACTTTTAGCTCCAACTCTACAAACCAAGGAAAGAGATTACCTATAGCATTTACACTTCCAAGAGGAAGCATTGATTTCCCACCAGTACATTCATCTGCAAGTGAACAAAGACTATGACTACCCACAAAGATTTTATCAAGAACTCCGTTGGCCCAAATAGGGACACCCTGGCCAGAAATCACACTATTCTTCCCTTCACCCAGGTACTCATTCCCATTCTTCCAAATGTATTGGTCTTGCTTGTCTTTTACGGTATACAGGTTAGTGTCTTTGAAGAGCCCCACCCAGTACACTTCAGCCACCTCTTATACAGCTGTGATGACTATGCTCTAGAAGCGGAGGTCGGTCTTGAAGTCCTACGCAAGTTCTCTCACCAACCTCTAAAATGGAAGCTTTCGAACCAACAACTCCATGCTCTTTTGACGCTTCCCAACCTCTATAAGGGAGATCGTCCTAAGCCTAAACCTTTGGAACTTCTTAACACCTTTGATGGTTGGAGCGAACTTCCATTGAGGATGACATAGATGACTTGGCCATTTGTTTAGGATTCCTTCCAAGAAGAAAATTTTCTTAGCCATAGCAGATTCCTTGGTGAGATTCATCCTAATTGTTGAAAGAAACGGAAGGAGGAGAGGGCAGTCTAATAATTTAACAAAACTCTCTGGCTTCTTTCCTTCATTTTTACGTGTAGTTGTAACTGTGACAGATGGCGTAAAACTCGTTCCAACCTCAATTGATTCCTGAAAAATATTTTTGATTGCTGAAGAAATTTCATCCATGGTCGAAGGGTTGAGCACCGACAATGTCAAAGTCAGAGTGCCTACCTCCAACTCTAACTCTGACTTTTTCGGAGGTGGAATTCGACCTCCAACTTCGACTTCGACTCCAGTTCGCATAGCCTCTGATCCAACTTCAACTACGACTTGTCAGAGTGGAGTCGGATTTAAGCTTTTTATTGGGTTTTTTTAGTCCATTTGACAATTATAGGCTCTCACTAATTGGATTGAGCTTTCAAATTTTAGTTTTTTTAAATAACATTTTTCAAATTTTAATTTTATTAAAACATAACCAAAATTGAAAAAATAAATCATTGTACAAATTAATGTTATTGTACATTAGCATTATATGTTATTATATATTAATATTTATACATTAGTATTATATGTTATTATAAATTTATATGTGATGACCCACTTTTACGTGTATTTTCACTGAATGGTTGTTTTTAATTTAATTAATATATTGGTTTATTTATTTTAAATTAATGTATTTTAATTAGTTTTTAATTTATTTGATGTAGTGTTTTATTTATTTAGTTGTTTTACGGTTTTTAATGTCGTTTTCGGCGGATCTATTTTGGTTTCCGGAATGAGTACTGGACCTCATTTCGTTCCCCTCATCTTTTTTTTTCTCTTTTCTTTTTTTTTCTTCTTTCTATTTTTTCTTCTTTTTCCTTTTTATTTCTCTTTTTCCCTCCCCGGTTCTCTCTCCCGCGCTCTCTCTGTCTCTCTCTCCTCTCCCTCACGTCGTTTCGGCCAGCCACCCAGGGCCGCCGCTCGCCGGCGCCGTGAGCCACACCACCCCCACCATTTTCTTCCCCTCCCTCCGGTGAACCACCCCACTAAGTTTCATCCCCAACCATGCCGCCGTTTAGCCGGAAAAAAGCCCATCAAGCCACACGGTTTTTGCTCCGATCTGCCACCGTCGCTCCACCTCCGGCCACCACCTCTTCACCACTTCATCACCGACTCCTTGCCATCCTAACCCATCCATTTCCGGCCTCTAACAGTCACCTGAACAACTCCCACGAGCTAGTTTCCGTTTTGGGCATTTTGGCCCTTCCTCCGCGGTTTTCGCCGCCACCCACGGCCAAACTCCACTTCCACTAGCTTCATAAAAATCCTTAGACCATTCCCTATCAATCCCGAGCCTTGGTTTGTCCCCGTTCAAAAGTGGGTATTTTACAACCCACAGCTGCAGTGAAATTTCACTGTTACGTTGCTTGCCTTCCGCCGTTTGCAACGCCGCGAGCTTTCTAAAAATACCATATAGCGTTGTAAGTATTTTTCAAATCCTACTTTTATATTTAAATATATTTTGCTCATTCAATAATTATTATCTGTTGGTTGGCTGATTCCAGACTGAGTCCGAGGGGTTCGGGGGTCGGATGGATGGAGGACGGAGTTGCTTGATTTATTGATTTATGGTTGGTTGATTGTTTTGTGCATTGAAATTGCATTTACATGGTGCATGCACGTGTGTTTTATTTAATTTGAGAAAATCCTGTTTTATTGGCGTAAGTGGATTTTCGGGTGTGTGTATCACGACCCCAAGCCGGGATGGGGTATTATCCTAGTGGAACTCCTCTGGTCACTCGGGAGCGTAATAAACTGAGTGACGTCCCCTAAGTTGTCGCTGGGTGACGACGGGAGTGGGGGTTAGGGGATGCTTGGCTACGAACCCGCCGGGTGTGCAACCGAACATCGCTCTACGCACCGACTCCGTGGCCCTTCGCTGGTGAGGGCTAGAGAATGCTTGGCTATGAACGCACGGGGCGCGAAACTGGGCATCGCTCGTTTAGGTGTCACATGCGTGGTCGTTACCTATGGTGTGTCATTGGAGCCAGGGTGTGCGGATGACCCCTAGGGGAGGTCATGGTGCCTACGGATTAATTGGTTAATGGTTTGAGTTGGATAAGGGTCAAATGGGACTTTTGGCGTGATATTTGGAAAGGTTATGTTTTTGGGCCAAATGAGATTTTTGGCGTACGTGGAAAAAGATGATTTTATGGGTTTTGTGCATTGGCATCCTTTCATGCATATTGTTTGAGTTCTATATGTTTTTATTTGGTGGTGTTTGGATTTTACTTACCTGCGGCACCATTTTTGGTACCGTAGATTTTGGTGCAGAGATCGAGGATGAGGAGGAGAAGGTTGAGCCCGAGGATGCGGCTCCGCTGGGGTACTGAACTTTATGTTTTGTATTTGGTTTAAAACTATATTTGTGTTTTGTAATATTTATTTATGTATGTTTGAACAGCTTGTATTAAACAAGAAAAATTCTGGTACTTAGTTTATGACTTTACCTTTCGCTGCGTGTTTCTCGTGCACATTCGTTGTTTATGCACACACTTGGCATACGTCGTTAGGGTGGTGACCCGTAATGTCATCATCCGGACGTCTTGATTTCCCCGTGTCCGTGCGTGGGGATTTGGGGGCGTCATAGGTGGTATCAAAGTGGTTTGGCTCTGTATAAAATCACATGTCCCGCAGGTAGTACCAGAATGTTTTTAAAGTTGTGTTTTAAAAAAATTATGTTAAATAAAGTTGTTATTTGATTTGTTTGATTTGTTTTATTTGTTTGAGCTTATTTGCTTGTTTTTATTTATTTAGTTATGTTTTTGCAAGCTGGTTTCTTTTTGTTCTTGTTATTTGGTGTTGTTTTTGTTGTTGCTGGTTTTATTTGTTTTGTTTTCTTAATGGGGGTCAAAGGTTGTGGTGGCAGGAAAAATGGTGAGACCAAGGAAATCTACTCAAGAGCCACGGGACAATGCATCAAGAGATTACTCTATAGCCCAAGCAATATGGCAAATGACGGAGTTTATGCAGCAGAATTTTAGGCCACAGCAGACAGGGCCTTGGCCAGAACAAGGAGGACCTTGGCCACAACAAGGGGGTCCCTGGCCGCAACAAGGAGGGCCTTGTCCACAACAAGGAGGGCTTTGGCCACAACCAGGAGGGCTTTGGCCACAACCAGGAGGTCCTTGGCCACATCAGGGAGGGCCTTGGCTATACCCAGGATGATCTAGTAGCATGGTGCAAGCCGGATGTACCTATGAGCACTTTCTGGTGCATAGGACTCCACACTTCATTGGAGAAGAGGATCCACTTCAAGCTGGAAAGTGGATCAAGGACTTGGAAAGAACTTTTGAGGTGTGTGGTTGCACCGAGGCTCAACAAGTACTCTACTCCAGCTATCTGTTGCAAGACACTGCTTCTAATTGGTGGGATACCAAGAGGGTGATGCTGGAATCAGAATTGGGATAGTTCGCCGCTGTGACCTGGTAGCGCTTCAAGAAAGAGTTTAATGATCGCTTCTTTCCCGCACCTGTAAGGAAGCAAAAGGTAAGAGAGTTCTCAAATTTGGTCCAAGGGAGCACTGCAGTGGAACAGTATGCCTGAAGATTTATAAAACTTGGGCGATTTGCTCCCCATCTCATCGCCATAGAGGAAATGCGAGCTGAGCATTTTCAGGAGGGACTACGCCCTGATATACGCCGTATGGTGGTCAGTCACCGGATATCCACTTTTCAGGACTTAGTGGATGTGGCCACCCTTATAGAGCGAGAGAATAATCTGTGTATGGGCTTCCCTCCGGGTCATAAGAGGCGGAGTTTTTCTGGTGGAGGAAGTAGCTCGGGTTCGCCTCAGAAATTTATTCAGCGAACCGGAACTCGACCTCAAGCGTCCTCAAGTGTTCATATGGGAGGACGGGTGCCAATTTGTAGAGCATGTAATAGAGCTCATGAGGGCGAGTGTCAGCTGAGTGGTGGACCCCAGGGTTACCGATGCGGCCAGGTGGGACATATTGCTCGTGAGTGCCCCATCAGAGTTCAAGGAAGCCGTGGAGGTAGACGCGGAGGAAGAACAAATCCAAGACAAGCAGTGCAAGCCCGGGTTTATGCTGTCACACCCAGAGATGTGGATGATGAGGCGCCAACGACCCATGATGTTGGAGTAATTACAGGTATGGATTTAATTTAATTTTATGTTGGATTTGATTTTTGTTGTGATTCGATTTCTTTGTGTATTTGGGTTTCATGGGTTAATGTGTTTGGTTCAGGAAGAGTCTGTTTGTATGAGTTTTATGCTTGCACTTTGTTTGATTCCGGTACGTCACAGTCGTTTGTATCTTCCACGTTTGCTCGGATGTGTAATTTGGTCACGGAACCTTTGCTAAAGTCATTGCTAGTGGCTCTACCCAATGGAGAAATGGTGTGGTGTTTCAAGGTTGCTTTGGGATGCCCGTTAAATTTTGATGGAAGGTTCTTGGATGCTGATTTGGTAGTGTTTAAGCTGTTGGGTTTTGATATCATTCTCGGGATGGATTGGCTATACCGAGATTCTGCGAGTATTAATTGCAGAAGTCGGGTAATTACCTTTCAGCTTCTAGATGGTGATTGTCTGAAATTTGCAGGGAGTAAGTTAAAAGAAAAGCCGGTAATTATATCGGCAATTCAAGCAAGAAGAGAGATTGCATGGGGAGTGGATGCATTCTTAGTTCAGATGGTATCCACGCCGTCTGAGAAGAAGTCTTTGGTAGACATTCCAGCTGTGGAAGAATTCCCCGATGTGTTTGTGGATGACTTGCCTGGACTACCCCCTGTTCGAGAAATGGAGTTTGTTATAGACTTGGAACCTGGAGCGGCTCCTGTACATAAAGCTCCTTATCGCATGGCACCGGCTGAATTAAAAGAGTTGAAGACTCAGTTGCAAGAGCTGGTAGATAAGGGATTCATTCAGCCTAGTACTTTGCCGTGAGGTGCGCCAGTTCTGTTTGTTAAAAAGAAAGATGGAACCCTCCGTATGTGCATCGATTATTGGGAATTAAATAAGGTGACCATCAAAAATAAATATCCTCTCCCACGGATCGACGATTTGTTTGATCAGCTTCAAGGAGCATCTGTGTTTTCGAAGATTGATTTGAGGTCGGGATACTACCAACTGAGGATCAGAGACAAGGATATGCCCAAAATTGCTTTCAGGTCGAGATATGGGCATTATGAATTTAAGGTGATGCCGTTTGATTAGCCAATGCCCCTGCTGCTTTCATGGATTTAATGAATCGAGTATTTCGACCTTATCTGGATTCTTTTGTGGTAGTATTCATTGATGATATTCTGATTTATTCCCGAGATGTTGAAGAGCATGTATATCATCTTCGTCTGGTACTTGGAAAATTGAGAGAACACCAGTTGTACGCCAAGCTCAGCAAGTGTGAATTCTGGTTGGAGGAAGTTAGATTTCTTGGGCATGTGATTTCCCGAGACGGAGTGGTTATTGATCCTAGTAAGGTGGAAGCCATTTTGTCATGGCAGTGTCCGACTATAGTGCGCGAGATTCGGAATTTCTTGGGACTTGCCGGATATTACCGAAGATTTGTGGAGGGATTTGCTCGCCTATCCGGACCTCTCACAGCTTTGACTCGGAAGAATGCAGAATTTATTTGGTCAGATAAGTGTGAGAGAAGCTTCTAAGAATTGAAGAACAGGTTGACGACGGCACCAGTGTTAGCGCTTCCAGAACCGCACAAGCCATTCGTAGTCTTCAGTGATGCGTCTAAATTTGGATTGGGCTGTGTCCTTATGCAGGAAGGACGGGTTGTAGCTTATGCATCTCGTCAGCTAAAGGACCATGAGAAGAATTATCCGACGCACAATTTGGAATTTGCTGCGATTGTTTTTGCTCTCAAGATCTGGCGGCAGTTTTTGTATAGGGAAGCATGTGAAGTATACACCGATCACAAGAGCTTGAAACACTTATTTTCCCAGAAAAATCTGAACATGAGGTAGAGGCGATGGCTGGAGTTAATCAATGACTACCAGTGTGAGATCAAGTATCATCCAGGGAAGGTAAATATAGTTGCTGATGCTTTGAGCCGAAAATCGTACTTGGAAGATGAAGCCGAGCCGTTGGAATTGGATTCTTTGCTTTGTGGGATGAGAAGGCTCCTTATTGAAAGTTCACAGCAAGAAGAGATTTTATCTTCAGTTCTTGATATTCGGGTAACTGATTTTGAAGAATTGAAGACTCTTCAAAGGAACGATCCGAAGCTGCTGAATATCAGAAAAAGAGTCAGAAAATCTCGAGGGTCGTTGCACTTTAGTATGGATAAAGATGGAATTCTTCGGTTCCGAGATCGCAGAGTGGTCCCCAAGGATTCAGAATTCAAGGAGTGGATCATGGCAGAAGCTCATGCGGCCCCTTATTCAGTTCATCCTGGCAATACAAAGATGTACCGGGACTTGAAGAAAAATTATTGGTGGGATGGAATGAAGAGGGATATTGCCTTGTACGTTGAGAAATGCCACACATACTGTCAAGTCAAGGCCGAGCATCAAAGACCCGCAGGTATGCTCCAACCCCTCCCTATTCCTGAGTGGAAATGGGATGACACCACGATGGACTTTGTAGTGGGTTTGCCGAGAACGCCTAGTGGGAAAAATTCTGTTTGGGTGATTGTTGACCGATTAACGAAGAGTGCTCATTTCTTGCCTGTTAATAACACCGATTCCTTGGGTAAGTTGACACGCTTGTACGTGAAAGAAATAGTGCGGCTGCACGACATACCAAAGAGTATAGTGTCTGATCGAGACCCAAGGTTCACGTCGTAGTTCTGGAAGAGTTTGCAGGCAGCTTTGGGTACTAAGTTGAAGTTTAGTACTGCATATCACCCGCAGACAGACGGCCAATCAGAGCGCACCATTCAGACCCTTGAAGACATGTTGCGAGCATGTGTTATGGAATTTCAAAGGAGTTGGGAAAACCATTTGTCGCTCATAGAGTTTGCTTATAATAATAGCTTCCATGCGACTATTCAGATGGCTCCCTATGAAGCTCTTTATGGGAGGAAGTGCAGATCGCCCTTGTGTTGGGATGAAGTAGGGGAGAGTAAGGTTATTGGACCCGAAATAATTCAAGAGATGCAAAGCCAAGTTCGGATCATCAGAGATAAAATGGCGGTAACTCAGAGTCGTCAGAAAAGCTACGCTGATACTAGGAGGAGAGAGTTATCTTTTGAAGAAGGTGATTGGGTTTATCTCAAAGTCTCTCTCATGAGAGGAGTTAAGCGTTTTGGTACGAAGAGGAAACTGGATCCGAGGTATGTCGGCCCTTTTCAGATTCTGGAGAAGGTAGGGTCCGTCGCCTATAGAGTTGCTTTGCCAGAGTATTTTGGGGATATTCATGATGTCTTCCACGTATCGTCTTTGAAGAAGAACTTTGGACAACAAGAGCCACGCTTTGTCCACCCAGAGAGTATTCAGTTGCAACCGGATCTCACTTATGAGGTTGTTCCGTCGCAGATCATGGATTGGAAGGAGCAACAGTTGAGGTCCAAGATGATACCTTTGGTTAAGGTGGCATGGGGAGATCCGTTAGTTCAGGATTTCTCTTGGGAGCGAGTAGCGGACATGAGGGAGCAGTACCCATACTTGTTTGAGTAATGAAGGTACTTATCTTAATCTTGGTCGCAGGTGGTTTATGTGATATTATGTGGCTTGTTTTAAGTTAGTCGTTGATCTTGCAAATTTCGAGGACGAAATTTGTTTTAAGGGGGGAGGATGTGATGACCCGCTTTTACATGTATTTTCACTGAAGGGTTGTTTTTAATTTAATTAATATATTGGTTTATTTATTTTAAATTAATGTATTTTAATTAGTTTTTAATTTATTTGATGTAGTGTTTTATTTATTTAGTCGTTTTAATATTTTTAATGTCGTTTTCGGCGGATCTGTTTTGGTTTCCGGAGTGAGGACTGGACCTCATTTCTTTTCCCTCATCTTTTCTTTTTCTCTTTTCTTTTTTTTCTTCTTTCTCTTTTTTCTTCTTTTTCCTTTTTCTTTCTTTTTTTTCTTTCTCTTTTTCCCTCCCCGGTTCTCTCTCCTGCGCGCTCTCTCTCTCTCTCTCTCTCTCTCTCTCTCTCTCTCTCTCTCCTCTCCCTCATGTCGTTTCGGCCAACCACCCAAGGTCGCCGCTCGCCGGCGCCATGAGCCACACCACCCCCACCATTTTATTCCCCTCCCTCCGGTGAACCACCCCATCAAGTTTCATCCCCAATCGTGCGGCCGTTTAGCCGAAAAAAAGCCCATCAAGCCACACGGTTTTTGCTCCGATCTGCCGCCGTTGCTCCACCTCCGGCCACCACCTTTTCACCACTTCATCACCGAATCCTTGCCGTCCTAACCCACCCATTTTTGGCCTCTAACAGTCACTGGAACAGCTCCCACGAGCTAGTTTCCGTTTTGGGCATTTCGGCCCTTCCTCCTCCGTTTTCGCCGCCACCCACGGCCAAATTCCACTTCCACTAACTTCATAAACATCCTTAGACCATTCCCTATCAATCCCGAGCCTTGGTTTGTCCCCGTTCAAAAGTGGGTATTTTACAACCCACGGCCGCAGTGAAATTTTATTGTTACGTTGCTTTCCTTCCGCCGTTTTCAACGCCGCGAGCTTTCTAAAAATACCATATAGTGCTGTAAGTATTTTTCAAACCCTACTTTTAGATTTAAATATATTTTGCTCATTCAATAATTATTATCTGTTGGTTGGCTGATTCTGGACTGAGTCCGAGGAGTTCGGGGGTCGGATGGATGGAGGACGGAGTTGCTTGATTTATTGATTTATGGTTGGTTGATTGTTTTGTGCATTGAAATCGCATTTACATGGTGCATGCACGTGCATTTTATTTAATTTGAGAAAATCCTGTTTTATTGGCGTAAGTGGATTTTCGGGTGGGTGTGTGTGTATTACGACCCCAAGCCGGGATGGGGTATTATTCCGGTGGAACTCCTCTGGTCACTCAAGAGCGTAATAAACTGAGTGACGTCCCCTGAATTGTCGCTGGGCGACGACGGGAGCGGGGGCTAGGGGATGCTTGGCTAGGAACGTGCCGGACGCGGAACCGAACATCGCTCTACGCACCGACTCTGTGGCACTTCGCTGGCGAGGGCTAGAGGATGCTTAGCTATGAAAGCGCGGGGCGCGAAACTGGACATCGCTCGTTTAGGTGTCACATGCGTGGTCGTTACCTACGGTGTGGCACTGGAGCCAGGGTGTGCGGATGACCCCTAGGGGAGGTCATGGTGCATACAGATTAATTGGTTAATGGTTTGAGTTGGATAAGGGCCAAATGGGACTTTTGGCGTGATATTTAGAAAGGTTATGTTTTTGGGCCAAATGTGATTTTTGGCATGCGTGGAAAAATATGATTTTATGGGTTTTGTGCATTGGCATCCTTTCATGCATATTGTTTGAGTTCTATATGTTTTTATCTGGTGGTATTTGGATTTTACTTACCTGCGGCACCATTTTTGGTACCGTAGATTTTGGTGCAGAGATCGAGGTTGAGGAGGAGGAGGCTGAGCTTGAGGATGCGGCTCCGCCGGGGTGCTGAAGTTTATGTTTTGCATTTGGTTTAAAACTATATTTGTGTTTTGTAATATTTATTTATGTATGTTTGAACAGCTTGTATTAAACAAGAAAAATTCTGGTACTTAGTTTATGACTTTACCTTTCGCTGCGTGTTTCTCGTGCACATTCGTTGCTTATGCACACACTTGGCACACGTCGTTAGAGTGGTGACCCGTGATATCATCATCCGGACGTCTCGATTTCCCCGTGTCCGTGCGTGGGGATTTGGGGGCGTCACATTATATATTTGTGTTTATACATAATACATTAGTATTAAATGTTATTATACATTAGATATTATATAATTAGTATTGCATGTTATTATATATTAGTTGTTATTATAAATTAGTGTTACATGGTAGTAATAGTTACTAGTATTGTGTTTACATATACTAAACTATTATTAGTCAGTTTAGTCTATTTATATTATAGTTTAAGTATTTTATTTTATAATAATTTACTCATATTAGTATATTATTGAATTTAACTAACTATATAAGTTGTAGTTATAATATATATATATATATATATATATATGATTAATATATAAAAAAATACATATATTTTTACAAAAGATATACAATATCTAAGTTAGACAATTGGAGATAGAGCGAAGTCAGAGTCAGTATATTGATACCTCTGACTCTAACTTTGACTTTTTTGGTGAAAAGAACTCTAATTCCGACTCTAACTCAGAGTTGAAACCGGAGTTGAATTTTTGAGTTTTTTCTCATGGTAGCAATCTTATCTCCAAACCTTTCTAGTTGGTGCTGATACTCTTCACAAATTTATTTCATCTAAAGAATTAATTCCATGATTGATAACATAGTGACTAGTGTCTCTCTAATACCAATTTGTAACACACCTGAAAATGCTTGATAAAAAATGCATTGAGAATGGTTCACTTCAAGGAAAGCAACCTCTAACATGGAAGAAGAAGAGGATCACAAGAGAAATAAAATTCTATTCAAATTTTGCTTGCCATTACAAGAGCAGCGTTCTCTACATATACTAACAAGCCCCTTCTAGCCCAATGCCAACATACTGAAAAAAAAAAAAAAAGAAAAGAAAAGAAAAGAAAAGAAGATAACATAAGTCTAACAAGCCTATTAAAGTAAGAAGTGGCCCATGGCCCCATTAACAATAACCTAGAAATGAAAGAGATGGCCACAGGCCAACACTTAACCCAAGGGCTAGGCCCAACTACTAAACTTTTATTACCCAACCTAAGCCCACCGTGTCTTTGGCTCCTACTTTCACTATGACAAAAGTGCGACACCTTCCCCAAATCCGCTTTTTGTCATCTCTGTGCTCCTTTGCAAACCCTAGATCCCTAATTTCACAACTTGACATTGGGCTCCTCAGTTCACAGTTATTCTCCTCTTCATCTCCTCCTTTTTTTATTATTATCTGCATTGCATTAAAGATTGTACACTAGGGCTTAGTTTTCTTTTATTTTTACATGATTTTGGCATTTTAATTGACCCAATCATTGTTCATACAAATTGTTAGGAGCTATCTGAGTTTGGATTTTTAGTTTTTGGGAATTGATTTACTATCTAGACGATGAATCATCGAGTGAACATTTTTTCATATTTTGGCATTCCTAGCCTGGAATTGTTTGTTTATGTTATATACCTATTGTGATGGTGTTGCGATGACTGAATGTAAATAGGGAATGAGTGTAATAGTAGCTGAGATATTGCATAAATGAAATAGAGGATAGATGAAAGGTGTTTGAGAAAATGCCTCAGACGGCCATAAGTAATTGGATAAGGGAATACTTTGAGGGATTGCCAACCTCCTTACAAAATTCAATCTTAACAATATTCCGAAATGATTCCCTCTGTACCTCCCTTTCCTTCTTAAGTCAATGTACACCCCTTGTAATAGACTGGGGTAGAAAATATAAATTGACCTGCATAATACTAAAGTAAATACTGACCAAACGCATCATTTTGTTTAAAAACAATGTGTATTACAACACAGACCCAACAACAAAAAACACTTAATAAAACTGGTACATAGAACCACTAACACTAAACGACAAACTCAACATGACTAAAAAACCACAAACTTCATTTCACCATAACAGTCCATTTTATTGATCTTCCACAGCTGCCCTTCATGCATCATACGGCGTCATTTCCTCTTCAATTCTCTTAAATTTACTTCACTTTGCATAATCCTTAACTCCAGTTTACATCCTCTGTTCTTCATCTTCCTTCTAGATTTTGCTTCTTTCGCTGGAACCCTAACAAACTCCCATTCTTCAAAGCACCTTGCCCACAATGTGTGAGTAAAGGGCTTGAAGCCTCCATAGAATCTCCCAGCTACTCTCTTCCCTTGTAAGTCAACACAATTTCACGAGAACTTCAATCACTGCCCTATAACCTTGCTTTTTCATTCTACGCTCCAAAATCTATTTCGACTCAAGTTGGATCTTGCCCATAGGGATTGTAGGAGAAAGATTAGGAAGAACTAGAATCTGTGAACCCAATTGCTTCTCGAGGCATGAGACGTGAAACGTCGGGTGCATTTTGGAGCATGCGGGTAGCTTCAAGTAATAAGCTATGGTTCCTATTTTCTTTTCAACTTGGAAAAGGCCTGTTGTATCTAGGGGATAGCTTCAGATTGCTTCTTGAAGCAAGGTTTTCTATCGGTATGACTGGAGCTTCGGGTAAACCGAGTCTCCCTTCTCAAACTCTCTCTGTTCTCTATTTGCCTGCATAATGTTCCATCCTGTGTTGAGCCTTTGTCGCATTTTGTTTCAATAAGTTGATTACTTGATCTCTACTGCATAGAACTTGGTTGGCTATTTCATTAGGAATGGTATCGGGAATATATGATAGGAGTGTTGGGGGTGGGTAGCTTTAGAACACTTCGAAGAGGGTCATCTTAGTGGGAGTGTGATAGTTGGTGTTGTACCACCACTTTGCCATAGGAAGCCATTAAGGCCAGAACTTGGGTTTAGATCCTGTGTAGCATCTTAAATAACCTTCCACGCTCTTATTCAGGGCTTTAGTTTTTCCATCTGATTGGGATGATAAGTTGAACTGAAGTCAAGGGAAGATCCTTGAGATTGGAATATGGCCTTACAAAAAGTATTCAGAAAAATTGGGTCGCTATCTGACACCACAAACCTAGGGAACCCGTGTAACTTAAACACATTCTTCATGAACTCCTCAAATATCACTTGGGCAATATAAGGATGGACCAATGTTTTGAAATGACCATACTTGGTAAGATGATCGATCACCACAAATATTACACTATACCCCTTTGAAACCGGTAGCCCTTCCACAAAGTCTAGTGATATGTTAGTCTAGGGTTGGTTGGGAATAGGTAGGGGTTGGAATAATCCCGCTAGATGTGTAGTCTCATATTTCATGGCCTAACATGTATCACATTCCCTCATCAGCCTTTTGATATTCATTTTGATTCCCTTCCAGTATAAATCACGTTTAGCTCTCTGATATGTTTTCAAGTAACTGGAATGACTTGCTTGAGGGTTATTATGGACATACTATAGCACTTTTCTCTTGAAATCTAAATCCTCAGCCAAGATAATTCACCACTTTTTCATAATCAACCCCTGTTTAAGTGAAAAACCTTTGGGCTATCCTACTTTGTTTAAGCTCCTCTACCTATAAAGGAGTAGGAAATGAGATCATTGCATAACATGCAACCACTTGGAACCCTTCATCTTTTCTTGAGAGTGCATCAGTCACTCTATTCTCCTTCCCTTTTTTGTATTCGATAGAAAAGTCCTAGCCCATTAACTTAGCCACCCATTTTTGTTAAGCCTCGGTGCCCACCCATTGCTTAAGTAGTAACTTGAGTGCTTCTTGGTTCATTTTCACTACAAAGGATTGACCCAATAAATATGTTCTTCAATTATGTATTGCTGTCACAAGAGCTGACAGCTCCTTCTTGTAAGTAGATAATAATACCGCCTTCCCTTTAAGTGCCTTGCTGAAATAGGAAATGGGTACAACCTATTGCATTAGCATAGCTCCAAGTCCCGTGCCACAAGCATCACACTCAATGGTGAAGGGGTTGTTGAAATCTAGAAGTCTTAACACTGGGGGCTGGGACATTAAGTGCCTCAAATGCCTTCTTTGCCTCCAAATCCCACATAAAAAATGAATTCTTTTTTTGCAAGGTAGTTAGCAAGGCTGCTATAATTCTATATCCCTTTATAAACTTCCAGTAGTACCTCGTTAGTCCTAGGAATCCCCTTAGAGATTGCACATTCTTAGGCTTAGGCCACTCCAACATAGTTGTAATCTTAGAAGTATCAGCCATTACAACCCCAACATTAATAATATGGCCTAAATAGTCAATTTCTTCAACTAAAACCTACATTTTGACATTTTAGCAAACAAATAGTGCTATTGCAACAAGGTTAAAACTTGTTTTAGATGCTCCAAATATTCACCTCGTGACTTACTATACACCAGTATCTCATCAAAAAACACGAGTACAAATTTCCTTAATAGGGTTTGAATACATTATTCATCAACCCTTGAAAGCTGGCCGGGGCATTAGTTAGGCCAAAAGGCATTACCAAGACTCGTAATACCCTTCATGTGTTCGGAAAGTTGTTTTGGGCATATCATTAGCTACAACTCTGACTTGGTGGTAACCAAAAGTCTAGTTTAGAGAATATAACCGAGCCAAACAATTCATTCAGCAATTCATCGATTACTGGAAAAGGGAATTTTGCCTTCACTGTCTCCTTATTTAAAGACTGTAATCAACACACAGCCTCCAACTTCCATTAGCCTTACGAAACAGTAAAATAGGTGAGGAGAAATGACTAGTAATTGGCCTTACTACCCCAGATCTAAGTAACTCTTCTACGATCTTTTCTATCTTTGTTTTCTGGTAATAGGGGTATCAGTATGGCCTATTTGCAATGGGTTGAATGCCCTCATTGAGGACAATTTGGTGGTCATGTGCCTGGGGTGGGGGTAGCCCCTTAGGTTCCTTAAACACTCATTCAAATTCTCCGCAACAGTTTAGCAAATTAAGCATCCACACCTTCAGGCTTTGCCCTTTTTCTTCTTGGGTCACAATTTGCAGTAAAATCCCCTTACCCTTAGCCATAGTGGCCTTGAGCAGCTTGTGACCATCCTCCACTACCGATGAGTTTAATTTCAACCCTTTTAGTTCTACCCTTTTCCCATCATCTACAAAACTCATTAATCATTTTGAGAAGTCCCATGTTATAGGTCCCGATGTCTCTAACCATTGGACTCCTAACACCACATCACAACCAGCAAGATCAAGTAAATAAAGGGAGGGTTGAAACAAGGTACCTTGCACCTTCAATTCCACTGCATTACACACTCCACCACTCTTCAAGCATTGACCATTTGCTACCTTAACTCTTAAGGTAGTGGAAGGATTTATTGGTAGCTTCAATTTGAAAATTAAGGTTGAGTCTATGAAATTATGTGAGCTGCCAGAATCTACTAGAATCACCAATGGCACCCCTTTAATGCTGCCCACCAATCTCATTGTTTTAACCGTAGGAGTTCCAGCAATTGTAGCCAAGCAAATTTCTGGTTCGTCCATCTTATCTTCATTCTTGTTTTCCTCCACTTTTCTACCTTATCACCTAGTTTGTTGTCATTCTCCCACACGAACTCTTCTTCATCAGCTTGTAGAAAATAAATTCTCGAGTTTCTGCAATTATGGGCTGGGCTTCACTTCTCATCGCAGTGGTAGCATAGTCCTTTCTTGCATTTCTTATCCAATTGGGCTGAGGATACCTATCTAGTGGCACTTGTAGGCCTAGGCCATTTACTACTGCTGCTACTCGAGAAGAATCCTTGGGAGAACTCCCCCACTAATTCATTAGCCATCTCTACTATAGGTTTGCTGGAATTTTTTGCACTTAAGAGGTGTTCTTCATTTATTCTTGCTAACCTATATGCTGCATTCAAACTAACAGGATTGACCATTTTAATGGGAAGGCGGATTTTGTCTTTCAACCCACTGAGGAAGCAACTTAGCTTGTGCACATCTGAGAGTCCACTCAATCTATTGGACAATGCCTCAAATTGTGCCTTGTAGACATCAATGGAATTGGTTTATTTCAATCTAGTTAGTGCCTCCATGGGATCGTCATAAACCGTTAGACCAAAGTGAAGAAGCATGGATCTGGTGAAAGTATCCCAATCACGGAAATGACGCCCCCTCTAAAGACTCTTGGTACCACACAAGAGCCTCCCCGTCCATATGGTATGAGGCCATGAGCAAGCGATGAGGCATAGGAGTCTGATGAAATTCAAAGTATTGGTTCGCCTTGAAGATCCAAGCAGCTGGGTTGTCTCCTTGGAAATGAGGAAGCCTCCTGGTCATCATACTGATTCTCACAATGTTGACAATGCTGCTGTTGCTAGTGTTGGTGTTGTTGATTTTGGGAAAGGATGAATGTATGCATCATGTCATTTAGTATGTCTATATTAGCCTTCAAATCTTGTATAGTCTGCTAGTAGAGTTCATTTTGCCGTTGGACTTCATTTACCTGCTGTTAAAGGTTCTTTTGTTGTTGATGCTTGGATCTAGTATTATCTGCCATAGGATCGATGGATACTGATACAAATTGTTAGATAACTATTGTGGTGGTGTTGTGATGACTGAATGTAAATAGGGAATGAGTGTAATAGTAGCTGAGATATTGCATAAATGAAATATAGGATAGATGTCATGTGTTTATGAAGATGCCTCAGACAACCATATGTATATTGGATAAGGGAATGCTTCGAGGGATTCCCAACCTCCTTACATAATTCAATCTTAACAATATTCCATAATGATTCCCTCTGCACCTCCCTTTCCTCCTTAAGTCGACGTACACCCCTTGTAACAGACTAGGGTAGGAACTATAAACTGACCTGCAAAATACAAGTAAATAAATGACCAAACGCACTGTTTTGTGTATAAACATTATGTATTACAACACAGACCCAACAACAGAAAACACTTAATAAAAATGGTGCGTAGTACCACTAACACTAAATGACATACTTAGCATGACTAAAAAATGACAGACTCCATTTCACCAAAACGGTCTATTTTATTGATCTTCCATAGCTGCCCCCAATCCTCTTAACTTCACTTTGCACATAACTCCAATTCAGATTCGTTGTTCTTCATCTTCCTTCTAGATTTTGCTTCTTCCACCAGAACCCTAACAATTCAGCTTATTTTTTAAGACTTTTGCTGCTCTTACTGGGTTTGTATGCATATCTGAAGGGTCTCTTTAATACTAGCATACTTATATTATGAATTCCTAGGGCGTTTCACCCCCTTATGTGCTCATCAACATTTTCCTTGTTTTGTGATTCTATTATGCAACCTATATATTTTGATTATGCAACTTGGTGAATGTATCCTTTGTTATGGATCTAGGTATTGGTACTTGTGAGATATCCAAGACTTGTTTAGTGTATGGTTGATGAAAGACTGCAAAAAAGCAAAATGCTAAAGTGAAGTCAATTAATGGACCTTTGATTTGCCCTCTTGTAGTAAAGACCCAGTAGCCTATCCGGTAATCTTAAACTATATTCCTAAATTGTTATCTTTCCCTCCTGTTATTCCCACCTTTTTCGTTAGGTTTTATCTTCATGATTTTTGTATGATATGGATGTATCTTCATCATTTTCCTTCTCTTCTTACTGGGATGCTCCATTTTTCATTCTAGTTTATTCTGGGCAGAGAATATGTTTCGATTGATGAAGGCATTCATGTCTGAAAGTTCCATCATATTTCTTTTAATTGGGCTAGTTTTGGAGGGTCAATGATGTCTATCAAGCTAAGCATTTAGTGCATATTTTGGTTGACAGAGGTGGTCATGGTAGTTATTCATGGTGGTGGTTGTGATGTAGAAGTTAATTGAAATGTCTTGTGCTACCATAGCTGTTGGTCTTAGCCCATGAGGATGGTGATGGTGGCTGAGGTGATCATGGAATCTTAGGTGAGCTTTGTTTTTGGAAGGATTGGGTAAATTATGAAGTTAGAGTGGAAACAAATAAAAAGAGAGAAACAATAAGAAAAGAGGCAGATGTTGTTCTTGCTTGGTTGCATATTGTGCTGGTGGTTATTTCTCAAACTTATATGTTCCTTGTGCTTTAGACCAACTATGAATATTTCTTGTTTATTCCGACTTTCTACTTAAACTAAACTGTTATCATACTTTTCAATTCTATTGAAGCATTGCAATTCACTCCACGATTGCAATCATATTTCCATCAATTAGGGTTTAGCCTAGTGTTCAACTTGTTGATGAAAAAAATATGAGTTCTATTCTTTAAATTGCTTGTAGCTTGTAATTTGGCTTAAGATGTTTTTATGTTTACCATGTTGTGGGCCATGTATCATGTTTGATGATGATAACTTCTCTAATCCCACATTGAACATCTAGTTTTCTATATTTAAAGCATTTTTTAATGTCCAATTGGACAACTATTATTTAGAAATAACTAAATATAATCTGGTTTAGGATTTGTTGATCAGAGCATTATATTTTCTTTTTGTAAATGACTTTTCCAACTACTGTTTATCGCCGGGAGTAGTTTTTGGTTTAACTAACCCTGTTACCCGGCGAGTTATCATCGATGACAATTATTTTTTGGTTTTATAAAGCTATTTCCGGCAATGAAAAGTCGCATTGATCTTGCCTAATTTGTTTCCTTTGCAGATCTCACGTCTGACCATGAGTTTCTCCGTCGGTCTGGGTGTTCCTCAACCTGCATATCTAGCCGTATCGCCCACCCCTGTTTTTAACTTCAATAAACTAGGACGCACAATTCTAACGACAACATCGAGTGGAACTTACGGAGGCAAAATTGCCAAGTCAGCTGCACAATATGAAACTCCCGTACCCGTACCCGTACCGTCACAGTTTCAACCATTGGTTGATCTCCTTCGCGACTCTGCAGACAACGAGTCAGTAAAACAAGCGAAAGCGGTTCATGGTTTCGTCTTGAAATCCGATTTTTCGGATAGGGACTTGCAGGCATTGTTAAATCATGTTGCTCATGCGTATTCCAAATGCTCAGACTATTGTGCGGGTCGTCGAGTGTTTGATAAAATGCCTCAAAGAAACATATTTTCATGGACTATCATGATTGTTGGGTCGATCGACAACGGTTTCTTTATTCAAGGGTTCGAGTATTTTTACGAGATGATGACCCATGGAATCTTGCCCGATGCTTTTGCCTATTCTTCGATCATTCATATGTGCATAGGTTTAGATAGTGTTGAGTTGGGTAGAATGGTGCACGCCCAGATCGTTATCAGAGGCTTTGCATCTAATACTTTTGTTAGTACTTCTGTTCTCAACATGTACGCAAAACTGGAGATGATTGAAGATTCATCTAAGATGTTTGAGACCATGACTGAACATAACCAAGTCTCGTGGAATGCAATGATATCAGGGTTTGCCTCGAATGGTCTTCATTTAAAAGCATTTAATCATTTTCTTAGAATGATGAAAGGAGGCATCATACCAAATATTTACACTCTTATTAGTGTTTCGAAAGCAATTGGAAACTTAGGTGATATTGAAAAGGGAAAAAAAGTTCACCAGTGTGTTTCTGAATTGGGTTTGGAATCTAATGTTCTTGTGGGAACTTCTCTAATCGATATGTTCTCAAAATGTGGCTCTCTGAGCGATGCAAGATCTATTTTTGACGCAAATTTCACATATGGTGGAGTTAACACACCTTGGAATGCAATGATCACAGGCTATTCTCGGTGTGAGTTTAGCCAAGAAGCTTTGGAACTATTTGTAAAAATGTGTCAGAATGATTTAAAATCTGACGTTTACACTTATTGCAGTGTGTTCGATGCTATTGCTGCTTTAAAGTTTGTGCAATTCGGAAAGGAAGTTCATGGGATGGTTGTGAAGTCTGGATTAAATTTGAAGGTAACAAGTGTTTCCAATGCGATCGCTGATGCATATGCCAAATGTAGTTTGCTTAAAGATGCAAGGAAAGTATTTGATGGAATGGAGGAGAGAGATATGGTGTCTTGGACAACTCTGGTGACCGCTTACTCTCAGTGTTCTGAATGGGAGGAAGCACTAGCCATCTTCTCTCGGATGAGGGATGAAGGCTTTATACCAAACCAGTTTTCCTTTTCTAGCGTGCTTGTAGTTTGCGCCAACCTTTGTTTCCTTGAATATGGTCATCAAATCCATTCTCTTCTTTGCAAAGCTGGCTTAGACACCGACAAGTGCATAGAAAGTGCTTTAATTGACATGTATGCGAAATGTGGTAATATAATTGATGCATCTAAGGTCTTTGAGAGGGTATCTAACCCTGATACTATTACATGGACAGCTATAATCTCAGGCTATGCTCAACATGGTCTAGTGGAGGATGCCCTTCAACTCTTTAGGAGGATGGAGGCGTCAGGTATGAGGGCCAATGCTGTTACCTTATTGAGCGTTCTGTTTGCTTGCAGCCATGGAGGTATGGTGGAGGAGGGCCTAAATTATTTTCAGCAAATGGAGGACAGTTATGGTCTCGTACCAGAGATGGAACATTACTCATGTATTGTTGATCTCTTGGGTCGAGTGGGCCGTTTGGATGATGCAATGGAGTTTATCGAAAGAATGCCAATTGAGCCCAGCATAATGGTCTGGCAAACCTTGTTGGGAGCATGTAGGGTCCACAGAAACCTTGAGTTAGGAGAAATTGCTGCTCAGAAAATCCTCCCAATTATGCCGAAATACTCAGCCACCTATGTTCTTTTATCCAACGCATACATTGAGACTGGGAATTATGAAGATGGACTTATTTTGAGAGATATGATGAAAGAGCAGGGTGTGAAGAAGGAAGGGGGATATAGTTGGATTTCTGTTGAAGGTAGAGTCCATAAATTTTATGCAGGAGATCAACAACATCCACAAAAATTGGACATATATGCAAAGTTAGAAGTGTTGAGGGTGGAGATCCAGTCCATGGGTTATGTACCAGACTTGAGTTCTGTATTGTGAGACTTAAATTAGAGATAAAAGCTCAGTAAGTTGATGGAAGTTCACAAAAGAGAGAAAATTCATCCATTTGCCAACATTTCTTGTATGTAGAATCGTAGAAGTGGGTGCAAATTCACAGCCAAATATTATGATCTCTTCGAGTATAACTTCCTTGTCTTAGATACCAAGGAAAGCTTACAAAGTTCCATGTTTTTCTTATGATTCTTGCAATCTTGCCTTTCATGTTGAGGTTTGTAATTGAAAAAAAAAAAAAAAAAAAAATTGCAGAGAACTTGAGGAATATTTGTGGCAACAATGATATGGTTAATTCTGGTGCGGAACATTTTTTGTTGATTCAGTTATGGCTGCTCATAGCTTCCTAGAATGCCAGTTCTAATGTGACCGACTTTGTTGAGCGACTAAACTGATTCTTTGGTGGATATCATTGTAAACGCTTCTAATAGAACTAGTTTAGAACTTTACAGCATGGGTTTCTACATGCAGCTTGCGAAACATATGCTCACTATGAAGGATTAAAAAAGTAACTTGGTATAATTGTTTATTAATGAGGGGCAATCTTGGAATCATGATTGGCATGAAGTGGGTGGACGTTTAACATCCGGCAACTGGGCAATTGAATGAAAAAGCAAACTAAAGATAAGTGAACGTTATTACAAGCAAAACGGCAATGATAAAAAAGAGAATTAAAGCTCCTAGCCAAACCGCTTGGGAAATTTCCGTTAAAAGCACTAAACGTAAATTGAATGTTGAAGAATTTATCTATTTTTCGGTTATCCACTTTGATGCCAAAAAAGTTAATACCCACAAGAATTGCTCTAAATTGAAAGACTAGGGTGTGTTTAGTTGTTGAATCAATTCAACTAATCTCAAACTAATTATTGATGAAATCTATTACTTTTTCCTATAAGTTAAATCCATTTCAATCTATTTCATACATTCAAAAACATATCTCAATCTATTTACATTCAAACACGTATCAATGAGACTTATAAAATATTACTAGTCACAGATCAACTCAAATCATTTGAAATTACCTTAGTATCCAAACATAGCCATAAAAACGTATGCCGGTTTGGACATTTAAAAATGTATCAATTATTAAAAAAAAATACCAACATTCCCCCACTATTTTTTAATAAAAAAATAATTAAAACAATATACTTACAGATAAAGAATGATTATTATACACCATGAAAGTATGCTCTGTATTGGACTCTCACTTAATGAAAAAATATTTTTTACTCCAGACTTAGTAGTAGTCTTAAACTTGAACTATAACTTCTAAAGGGAAATAAAAAAAAAATTACTACTCACACATAACAGTCTAGGTGTTGATATGAGTTTTATTAGTCAACACGTTACGATCTTGTGCTAATCCCGATTTCATGAGTGTATTTGAGATCATGTCCAATTCTCATGGGAAACGACCTCTCTTCCACACTCACATAGGTGAAATTTATCAAGGGTGTTCTTGTAATTCTAACAATCTACTCATAAGAGTTACAGATTTTCATTAAGATTTTTTTAAAAAACTCATCCTTTTAATAATTATAGGATGAATACACTTACACCACATGAATGAAAATCTACGAAATAAAACATATAGTGCATTTCTTATGACCACTGATTGATTCATTCTTCCCATTGAACCTAGTTATCAGGATATTTTATCTCTTGATTGGGTATCCTCATATGTGGTTCATGATTGTTTAGACATTTATGTCATTCCTCATGATGTATTTCATACATCTTCTCTTGTCAAGACCTTGGTCAGTGGATCTACTAGATTATTATATGATTTAACATAATTCATGTTAATGACGCTACTACTCAAATAGGATCTCATCTCACAGTACTATGTTTTCTTCTTATTAGTCTCCATTGTAATAGCAGTTTTGTAATCTACCAATAGTAGCACTACTATCACAATGAATTAATAGGGTGGAACTGAATTTTTCCATAAGAGAATCTCATGTAATAAATCTATTTACTAGTTTGCTTTCTCACTTGTTGAAGCCAAATCTATAATCTCAGCTTCCATTGTTGAGTTAGCAATAATAGTTTGTTTTTTAGACTTAAAACATAAAACACTACCACCCAAAG
Organism: Carya illinoinensis; assembly: GCF_018687715.1. Taxonomy (NCBI): domain Eukaryota; kingdom Viridiplantae; phylum Streptophyta; class Magnoliopsida; order Fagales; family Juglandaceae; genus Carya; species Carya illinoinensis. Next base: position 33,782,647 of record NC_056765.1, read on the forward strand.
TAAAAGTACAACTAGTAGTTGAAAGAGAATCATCTGACAAGGTAATCCAATCAGCATCACTAACGCTTTCAAGTATAGAAGGATATTTTCTATAAAATAAGCCATAATATTTTATACTTGATAAATATCATATTATCCGATCTATTGCGTACCAAGGACCTCTTTTTGGCTTGGTAGTGAATCTACTAAATACTCTTACTGCATAAGTAATGTTAGGTTTAGTACAATAAATCGCATAACGTAGTACAAAGCCTTTAAGTTGATCCATATAAATTTCTTCATAAAGGTCTCCATTTAAAAAATAATAATAAAATTAAAAAAAAAAACTATTTTAACATCTATTTCATGAATTTTTAAATTATAGATTGTTACAACATCAATCAATAATATAATGGATGTTATTCTTGTAACTGGAGAAAATCAAGGTCGGCTTTTTGTTTAAAACCTTTTGTGACAAGCCTAACCTTGAATTTCTCAATTGTTCCATCCGGCCTAAGTTTCTTTCTAAAGACCCACTTACGCCCTATAGTTTTGCAATCCAGTGGTAATTCAACTAATTTCTAAGTTTTATTAGAAATTGGTAAATCCATCTCATCATTCAGTCTCTTTCCAAAACATTAATTTGGGTGATACTAGAGTTTTTTTAAAGTATTTGGGTTTTTCTCAATATTATAAATATTATAGTAGGTGTGACGCCCCCAAATCCCCACGCCCGAACACGGGGAAATCGAGACGTCCGGATGGTGACAACCCGGACCACCATCCAAACGACGGGTGCCAAGTGTGTGCAAGAGCGACAGAGTGCACAAGACAAACGCAGCGAGAAGTAAGTCAATAATTAAATACCAGAATTTTTTCTTAATGTAATACAAGCCGTTTAAAACATACATAAATAAAATATTATGGCAACACAAATACATGTTCAAAAACAGATAAAAACACAGCATCAGCAACCCGGCGGAGCCGCATCCTCGGGCTCAGCCTCCTCCTCCTCTTTCTCGAACTCTGCACCAAAAGCTACGGAACCAAAAATGGTTCCGCAGGTAAGTATAACCCAAACACTACCAAATAAAAACACATATAGCTCAAACAACATGCATGCAAGAACAACCTAAACACATGCCCCGCAAAACCACATTTTTCCACGCACGCCAAAAACCCATATGGCCCACAAAACATCCAAGAAGTCAAACCTCGCCATTATCCCCGATAATGGCCCAAACCACCATTTTCCCAGAAAATGGATCATAACCGAAAACCATACCACACCCACACTGTATGCACCATGATCTCCCCTAGGGATCATCCGCACACCCTGGCTCAGTGCCACACCGTAGAGAACGGCTACGCGTGTGACACCTAAACAAGTGATGCCCAGACTCACGTCACACGCGCGAACCATCTGGGCCATCCTCTAGCCCTCACCAGCGAAAGGCCACGGAGTCGGTGAGTAGGGCGATGCCCGGTTCCGCGCCAGGCGCGTTCGTAGCCAAGCCTCCCCTAGCCCCGCTCCAGTCATCGCTCTCGACAACACAGGGGACGTCACTCAGTATTAACCACTCCCGAGTGACCAGAGGAGTTCCGATTACGCATACACCATGATCTCCCCTAGGGATCATCCGTATACATGGCTCTGTACCACACCGCAGGTAACGACTGCGCATGTGGCACCTAAACGAGTGATGCCCAGACTCACGACACGAGCGCGAACCATCTGGGCCATCCTCTAGTCCCCGCCACTAGAAGGACCACGGAGTCGACACGACATCGTCACCCTATCGTGCGATCCGGTCGTCGCCCTGCGACAACCCAGGGGATGTCACTCAGTATTATCCGCTCCCGAGTGACCAGAGGAGCTCCACCGTGATAATAACCCATCCCGGCTTGGGCTCGTGAGACACACGCAACCAAAGACCAAAAACGCAGATAAACATGAATTACTCAAATAAAGCAAAAATCACATGCACGCAAATAAAATGCAACGCACGCCACACGGTCCAATCGAATCAACCAATCACAACCAACCAAACAAACACTCCATCCTCAATCCATCCGACCCCCGAAACTCCTCGGACTCAGTCCGGAATCAACAACCAACAACAGATAAAATAAATAAATAAATAAATAAAACAATTGAATGAGCAATATATATTAAAATCTGAAAATAGGGTTTGGAAAATACTTACAGCGCTAAACGGCAATTTTAGAAAACACGAGGCGTTGCGAACGGCGGAAAAACAGCAACGTCACAGTGAAAATTCACTGTGGCCGTGGGTCCGAAAAACCCACTTTTAAACGGGGACAAACTAGGACACGAGATTGGTAGGGAATGGTCTAGAGGTGGTTGTGAAGCTATTGGAAGCGACGGACGGCCGTGGGTGGCGGCGGAATGGCCGGATTACCCAAAACGGAAACTAAGCTCGTAGGAGCTGTTCCGGTGGTCGTTGGAGGCCGGAAATAGGTGGGTTAGGACGGCAAGGAGTCGGTGATGAAGTGGTGAAGAAATGGTGGCCGGAGGTGGAGCGACGGCGGTGGATCGGAGCAAAATCCGTGCGCCTTTGCTGAGCTTTTTCCGGCCAAATGGCCGGCCGGTTGGGGGTGGGTTTTGGAGGGATGGTACACCGGAAGGAGAGGAAGAGAATGGGACCGGTGGGAGGCCGAACGGTGGCCGGACGGCGGCGGTAGGAGCTGGGGAAGGTGACGCCGGCGTGAGGGAGAGGGAGAAGAGAGAGAGAGCACGGGGGGGTCCGAATCGGGGAGAGAGGAGAGAGAAAAGAAAGAGAAAAAAAAGAAAAAGAAGGAAAAAAAAGAAAAGAAGGGAAAAAGAAAAAAGGAAAAAGAGAAAAAGAAAAAGATGTGAAAAGAAATGAGGTCCAGTCCTCACTCCGGGAAAAAAGAAACAAACCGCCAAAAAGATTAAAATCGCAAAACAACTAAAAGAAATAAAACACAACCTCAAATAAAATAAATTAAATTAAAAACCAACTTTAAAAACGCAAATAAATTAAAATAAATAGCTAATATATTAATTAAAATAAAAACAAATATATCAGCGAAAATACACTTAAAAGCGGGTCATCACATCCTCCCCTCCTTAAAAACAATTTCGTCCTCGAAATTGCAAGATCACCACCAACTTGAACCAAGCCACACAAACGCACATGAACCAACTGAGACCAAGATTAAATTACATACCTTCATCATTCAAACAAATATGGATATAGCTCCCTCATGTCCGCCACTCGCTCCCAGGAGAAGTCTTGTGCTAACGGATCTCCCCAAGCCACTTTAACCAACGGTATCGTCTTGGACCTCAACTGCCGCTCCTTCCAATCCATAATCCGCGACGGAACAACTTCATAAGTGAGATCCGGCTGCAACTGAATACTTGCTGGGTCGACGAAGCGTGGCTCTTGCTGTCCAAAGCTCTTCTTCAGGGATGATACGTGGAAGACGTCATGAACATCCCCAAAATAATCTGGCAAAGCAACTCTGTAGGCGACGGACCCTACTCTCTCCAGAACCTGAAAAGGGCCGACATACCTCGGATCTAGCTTCCTCTTCTTACCAAAACGCTTAACACCTCTCATGGGAGAGACTTTAAGGTACACCCAATCACCAACTTCAAATGACAATTCTCTCCTCCTGGTATCAGCGTAGCTTTTCTGGCGACTCTGAGCTGCCGCCATTTTATCTCTGATGATCCGGATTTGGCTTTGCATCTCTTGAATTATTTCGGGTCCAATAATTCTACTCTCCCCAACTTCATCCCAACACAAGGGCGACCTGCACTTTCTCCCATAAAGAGCTTCATAGGGAGCCATCTGAATGGTCGCATGGAAGCTGTTATTGTAGGCAAACTCAATGAGCGGCAAATGGTTTTCCCAACTCCCTTGGAATTCCATGACACACGCTCGCAGCATGTCTTCCAGAGTCTGAATGGTGCGTTCTGACTGGCCGTCTGTCTGCGGGTGATAAGCAGTACTGAACTTCAATTTAGTACCCAAAGCTGCCTGCAAACTCTTCCAGAACTGCGATGTGAACCTCGGGTCCCGATCCGACACTATACTCTTTGGTATGCCGTGTAGCCGCACTATCTCCTTAACATACAAACGGGTCAACTTACCCAAAGAGTCGGTATTATTAACAGGCAGAAAATGAGCACTCTTCGTTAACCGATCCACAATCACCCAAACAGAATTCTTCCCACTAGGCGTTCTCGGCAAACCCACAACAAAGTCCATCGTGATGTCATCCCATTTCCACTCAGGAATTGGGAGGGGTTGGAGCATACCTGCAGGTCTCTGATGTTCGGCCTTTACCTGTCGGCATGTGTGGCATTTCTCCACATGTAAGGCAATGTCCCTCTTCATTCCATCCCACCAGTAATTTTTCTTCAAGTCCCGATACATTTTTGTACTGCCGGGATGAACAGAATAAGGGGCCGCATGAGCTTCCGCCATGATCCGCTCTTTGAAATCTGAGTCCTTTGGAACCACTCTGCGATCTCGGAACCGTAATATCCCATCACTATCCATGCTATAGTGCAACGGCCCTCGAGACTTTCGAACTCTTTTCCTGATGTTCAGCAGCTTCGGATCCTTTCTTTGGAGAGCTTTCAATTCTTCAAAATCGGTTACCCGAATATCAAGAACTGATGATAAAATCTCTACCTGCTGCGAACTCTCTATAAGGAGCTTTCTCATTCCACAAAGCAACGAATCCACTTCCGACGGCTCAGCTTCATCTTCCAAATGTGACTTCCGGCTCAAAGCATCAGCAACTATATTAGCCTTCCCCGGGTGGTACTTGATCTCACACTGATAGTCACTGATTAGCTCCAGCCACCGCCTTTGCCTCATATTCAGGTTTTTCTGGGAAAACAAATGTTTCAAACTCTTGTGGTCAGTAAATACCTCACAAGCTTCCCCATACAGGAAATGCCGCCAGATCTTGAGTGCAAAAACAATCGCAGCCAATTCTAGATCGTGCGTCGGGTAATTCCTTTCATGGTCTTTTAGCTGACGAGATGCATAGGCTACAACCCGTCCCTCCTGCATAAGGACACAACCCAACCCAAACTTGGACGCATCACTGAAGACTACGAAAGGCTTATGCGGTTCTGGGAGTGCTAACACTGGTGCCGTCGTCAACCGGTTCTTTAATTCCTGGAAGCTTCTCTCACATTTATCTGACCATACAAATTCTGTATTTTTCCGAGTCAAGGCTGTGAGAGGTCCGGATAGGCGAGCAAAACCTTCAACAAATCTTCGATAGTAACCCGCGAGCCCCAAGAAACTCCTGATCTCCCGTACTGTAGTCGGGCGTGGCCATGACAAAATGGCTTCTATTTTACTAGGATCAACTGCCACCCCGCCCCGGGAAATTACATGCCCGAGAAATTTAACTTCTTCCAACCAGAACTCACACTTGCTAAGCTTGGCATATAGCCGGTGTTCTCTCAATCTTTCAAGTACCAGACTAAGATGATACACATGCTCTTCAACATCTCGAGAATAAATCAGTATATCATCAATAAATACCACCACAAAAGAATCCAGATAAGGTTGGAACACCCGATTCATTAAATCCATGAAAGCAGCAGGGGCATTAGCTAACCCAAACGGCATCACCTTAAATTCATAGTGTCCATACCTCGACCTGAAGGCAGTTTTTGGCACATCCTGCTCTCTGATTCTCAACTGGTAGTATCCCGACCTCAGATCAATTTTAGAGAACACGGCTGCTCCCTGAAGCTGGTCAAATAAATCATCTATCCGCGGGAGAGGATATTTATTTTTGATGGTCACCTTGTTCAACTCCCGATAGTCAATGCACATACGAAGAGTTCCATCTTTCTTTTTAACAAATAAAACTGGAGCACCCCACGGCGACGTACTAGGCTGAATAAACCCCTTCTCTACTAATTCTTGCAACTGAGTCTTCAACTCTTTCAATTCAGCCGGTGCCATGCGGTAAGGAGCCTTATGCACAGGAGCTGCTCCAGGTTCCAAGTCTATAACAAACTCCATCTCTCGCACGGGGGGTAGTCCGGGCAAGTCATCCACAAACACATCGGGAAACTCTTCCACAATTGGAATGTCTGCCAAGGACTTCTTCTCAGACGGCGTGGACACCATCTGAATCAAGAATGCATCCGCTCCCCATGCAATCTCTCTTCTTGCCTGTATCGCCGATATAATCATCGGTTTTTCTTTTAATCTACTCCCCGCAAATTCCAGACAATCTCCATCCGGAAGCTGAAAGCTAACTGTCCGACTTCTGCAATTAATAGTCGCAGAATATCGGTATAGCCAATCCATCCCGAGGATGATATCAAAACCCAACAGCTTGAACACCACCAGATCAGCATCCAAAAACCTTCCCTCAAAATTTAACGGGCATCCCAAAGCAACCTTGGAACACCACACCCTCTCACCATCGGGTAGCGCCACTACCATGGCCTTCGGCAACGGTTCCGTAATCAAGTTACACACCCGAGCAAACGTGGAAGACACAAACGATTGTGAAGCACCGGAATCAAACAAAGTACAAGCATAAAACTCATACAAACGGACCCTTCCTGAACCAAACACACAACCCATGAAATCCAAAAAAAGCAAAGAAAGACCAATTACACCAAAAATTAAATCCAACTTGAAATTAATTTAATCCATACCTGTGATTACTCCAGCATCATGGGTCGCTGGTGCCTCATCATCCACCTCTCCGGGTGTGACAGCATAAACCCGAGCTTGCACTGTTTGCCTCGGGTTGGTCCTTCCACCGCGCCTACCTCCACGGCTCCCTTGGGCTATTCGTGTACATTCTCGGGCAATGTGACCCTGCTGGCCACAACTATAACATCGAACCCCACCAGAAGTGCACTCGCCCACATGGGCTCTATTACAAACTCCACAAACAGGTACACGTCCTCCCATGCGAACACTTGAGGATGCTTGCGGTCGTGTCCCGGACCGCTGAACAAACTTCTGGGGCGAACCCGAGCTGCTTCCTTCACCAGAAAAACTCCGCCTCTTTTGCCCTGGAGGGGAGCCCATACTCAGATTATTTTCCCGCTCTATAAGGGTGGCCACATCCACTAACTCCTGGAAAGTGGATATCCGATGGCTGACCACCAAACGGCGTATATCAGGGCGTAGTCCCTCCTGAAAACGCTCAGCTCGCAGCTCCTCTGTGGCAACAAGATGAGGAGCAAATCGCTCAAGTTCTATGAACCTCCGGGCGTATTGTTCCACTGTTGCGCCCCCTTGGACCAGGTTGGAGAACTCTCTTGCCTTTTGCTTTCTTACCGATGCGGGAAAGAAGCGGTCATTAAACTCCTTCTTGAAACGCTGCCAGGTCACTGCATCGAAAGATCCCAATTCAGATTCCAGCATCACCCTCCTGGTATCCCACCAATCAGAAGCGATACCCTGCAAAAGATAGCTGGCGTAGAGTACTTGCTGAGCTTCAGTGCATCCACACACCTCAAAGGTTTTCTCCAGATCTTTGATCCATTTTCCAGCCTGAAGAGGATCCTCATTTCCAGTAAAGTGTGGAGTCCGATGCGCTAGGAAGCGCTCATAGGTGCATCCGGCTTGCACCATGCTACTGGACCCTCCTGGATACATCCAAGGTCCTCCCTGATATGGCCAAGGACCTCCTGGTTGGGGCCAATACCCTCCTTGTTGTGGACAGGGTCCTCCTGGTGGTGGATAAGGCCCTCCTGGTGGTGGATAAGGCCCTCCTTGTGGTGGCCAAGGACCCCCTTGTTGTGGCCAAGGTCCTTGTGGTGGCCAAGGCCCTGTCTGTTGCGGCCTAATATTCTGTTGCATGAACTCCGTCATCTGCCGTATTGCTTCGGCTATGGAGTCATCTCTGGAGGTATTGTCTTGAGGTTCCTGAGTATTTTTCCTTGGTCTTCCTGGTCTCCCCATATTCCTGTCTCAACACTACTCTTGACCCTCCTTTAAGAAAACAAAAAAAAACATCATAAAACCAACAAAACAAAACAGCACCACGCAGCAAGAAACAAAAGAAGCCAGCATGTTAAAACATAACTAAATAAATAAAAACAAGCAAACAAGCTCAAACAAATAAACAAATAAAACAACTATACTTAACATAATTTTTTTTTTTTTTTTTTTTTTTTTTTTTTTTAAAACACAACCTTTAAAAACATTCTGGTACCACCTACGGGACATGTGGTTTTACCCAGAGCCAAACCGCTCTGATACCACCTGTGACGCCCCCAAATCCCCACGCCCGAACACGGGGAAATCGAGACGTCCGGATGGTGACAACCCGGACCACCATCCAAACGACGGGTGTCAAGTGTGTGCAAGAGCGACAGAGTGCACAAGACAAACGCAGCGAGAAGTAAGTCAATAATTAAATACCAGAATTTTTTCTTAATGTAATACAAGCCGTTTAAAACATACGTAAATAAAATATTATGGCAACACAAATACATGTTCAAAAACAGATAAAAACACAGCATCAGCAACCCGGCGGAGCCGCATCCTCGGGCTCAGCCTCCTCCTCCTCTTCCTCGAACTCTGCACCAAAAGCTACGGAACCAAAAATGGTTCCGCAGGTAAGTATAACCCAAACACTACCAAATAAAAACACATATAGCTCAAACAACATGCATGCAAGAACAACCTAAACACATGCCCCGCAAAACCACATTTTTCCACGCACGCCAAAAACCCATATGGCCCACAAAACATCCAAGAAGTCAAACCTCGCCATTATCCCCGATAATGGCCCAAACCACCATTTTCCCAGAAAATGGATCATAACCGAAAACCATACCACACCCACACTGTATGCACCATGATCTCCCCTAGGGATCATCCGCACACCCTGGCTCAGTGCCACACCGTAGAGAACGGCTACGCGTGTGACACCTAAACAAGTGATGCCCAGACTCACGTCACACGCGCGAACCATCTGGGCCATCCTCTAGCCCTCACCAGCGAAAGGCCACGGAGTCGGTGAGTAGGGCGATGCCCGGTTCCGCGCCCGGCGCGTTCGTAGCCAAGCCTCCCCTAGCCCCGCTCCAGTCATCGCTCTCGACAACACAGGGGACGTCACTCAGTATTAACCACTCCCGAGTGACCAGAGGAGTTCCGATTACGCATACACCATGATCTCCCCTAGGGATCATCCGTATACATGGCTCTGTACCACACCGCAGGTAACGACTGCGCATGTGGCACCTAAACGAGTGATGCCCAGACTCACGACACGAGCGCGAACCATCTGGGCCATCCTCTAGTCCCCGCCACTAGAAGGACCACGGAGTCGACACGACATCGTCACCCTATCGTGCGATCCGGTCGTCGCCCTGCGACAACCCAGGGGATGTCACTCAGTATTATCCGCTCCCGAGTGACCAGAGGAGCTCCACCGTGATAATAACCCATCCCGGCTTGGGCTCGTGAGACACACGCAACCAAAGACCAAAAACGCAGATAAACATGAATTACTCAAATAAAGCAAAAATCACATGCACGCAAATAGGTGGGTTAGGACGGCAAGGAGTCGGTGATGAAGTGGTGAAGAAATGGTGGCCGGAGGTGGAGCGACGGCGGCGGATCGGAGCAAAATCCGTGCGCCTTTGCTGAGCTTTTTCCGGCCAAATGGCCGGCCGGTTGGGGGTGGGTTTTGGAGGGATGGTACACCGGAAGGAGAGGAAGAGAATGGTACCGGTGGGAGGCCGAACGGTGGCCGGACGGCGGCGGTAGGAGCTGGGGAAGGTGACGCCGGCGTGAGGGAGAGGGAGAAGAGAGAGAGAGCACGGGGGGGTCCGAATCGGGGAGAGAGGAGAGAGAAAAGAAAGAGAAAAAAAAGAAAAAGAAGGAAAAAAAAGAAAAGAAGGGAAAAAGAAAAAAGGAAAAAGAGAAAAAGAAAAAGATGTGAAAAGAAATGAGGTCCAGTCCTCACTCCGGGAAAAAAGAAACAAACCGCCAAAAAGATTAAAATCGCAAAACAACTAAAAGAAATAAAACACAACCTCAAATAAAATAAATTAAATTAAAAACCAACTTTAAAAACGCAAATAAATTAAAATAAATAGCTAATATATTAATTAAAATAAAAACAAATATATCAGCGAAAATACACTTAAAAGCGGGTCATCACAGTAGGGACCAAAATGTTTTTCAATTCTGGGTCACTTGCTTCTTAATTCAAAATCTTATTCATTTTGTTGAGTAGAAGAACTAGTTTCAGAAAATATATTTTGTCTAAATTCTTGACCCCTACTATTTTTGGATTTAAAAGGAAATTCTTTTTGATAAAAAATTGCATTGCTTGATTAAAAAATCACTTTATTTTTAATATAAGAAAAACTATATGCTGCACTATTTTTTCCATATCCAAGCAAGACGCAAGTGGTAGTTCTAACTCCCAATTTGAACCTTTTGGGATCTGATAGCCTTACAAATGCCAAATAGTCCCAAATTTAGCTTATGCGATCTCCATAATTCAAAAGGCATATTTTTTTTTTAAATTTCTGTAAGGCACTCTATTTAAAACAAGACAAACAATTAAAATTTTTTACCTCCAAAACTTGAGAGAACTCCTGAATTAATGATAATGGCATTCATAAATTCAATCAATGCTCTACTATTTCTCTCAACCACACTGTTAGGTGCAGGCGGATATGGTATAGTAGTTTCATGGATAGTTCCCAATGACTGAATAAAATTATTAAACTAATTTGAATCCTATATATTCTTAGCATCTATCAATTTTAAATCTTTTAGTCTTTCAACCAAATTGATTTTCAACTTCATTAGGATTTTTTTGAACTTTTCAAAAGTATAACTTTTTTTTTAATAAATAAACATGCGTGTATTTTGAGTAATCATTAATAAAAGTGATAAAATATTTATTTCCTCAACGAGTTAAATTCTTTCAAATTCAAAAAAATTGGTATGAATTAAATCTAACAATTTGGTATTTTTTCAACACTTTTATGAGATTGTTTTGTAATTTTTGCTTGAATACAAAATTCAAATTTTTTAAAATCCTTTGTTAGTTTGGGAATTAATTCTAAATTACTCATGATAGCAACATATATACTTTAATAATTGTAGCATACCTCGGATTCTGCGAGGTTTGATCCGTTTGGATAGTTTAGGCCTACCATCTTTAAGATGTTAGGTCTAGTTTTTCCTTGGTCTATTCTGTTTTTTTTTTTTTTTCTTCTTGACTAATAGGGCTGTTTTTGTTAAGTATTTTTGGTTATGATAGTTTTGGTTTTTTCTTTGGTATTTGTTCTTGTTTCTATGGTATTCCTACGCTAAAAGTGAAGGTTTTATTTTAATAAATATGAGAGGGGATCACTCTTGAACATGTGACCTTCTGCTTTTCGAAAAAATAAAAAAATAACCATTCTTCACAAATATTCTATTTTTTTATAATTACGTATTGATCAGATTTTATAGTTTGTTTAGAGCTAGCTTTGTTGAGTAAAAAGCTTGATATCAAATTATTCCTCATAGACGGTGTATAAAATACATCTTAGAGAGTCAATATACGTCGAGAGGTGAATTTCACCTCGATCTCACCACTCCCAAGAACTTTAGTTTTATTTGAATCACCCAGCATAATAGTTTTCTCTTCTTCAAATGCAATATAATTTTTTAATCAATTTTTATCATAGCAGACATGCCTATTGGTACCGGAATTTCCCCATCACTCTTTAACAAATTGAACCATGTTATTGTTTGTAATCATTGCTACAAATTGCTCCTCAATAAACTCACTTGAGGATTATTTTCACGCTTTTGAAACTCGCTTTTGTGAAGGGTGTCCTTGGTTTTTATTATTTGGGCTTGAAAAGCCCTTTTGTGAGGTCTACTAAATTTATTGACATTTTCTTTTTTACTTCAAATGACTATTTCTTGGAATCTGACCTTTCGGCAAGCCACCATTTTCAGAAATTAAATTTATCTTTGTCATCAAAATATTTCTTTCCTTTGGCTTCTTCTGTATCATATTTACTTTAGAAAGCTTTCCAATTTTTCTTTGCAGATGAGTAAGTAGTATTGTAGTCATCATAGAATTGATATGCAAGACAGGTCAAAAGATAATATCGACAATTATACTTATCTTTTGTATATTTTTCAACATTTTCTTCATAAGCTTTCACTTATGCTTCAATCATGTTCTTAGCAGTAATCTTGTTAGGATTCTTTATAGTAAGAACATAGGAGACATTGAGAAGACTTATATAGAAGAGCACCTTGCACTTCCAACACTTTATGTGGATTTTCATTTGCAAGCTCCATTTGAATCTCCTTAATTGATAGTGAAATACACGGTAATAAAATAAAAAGGGCTTTAATATATAACAACTAAACAATCTAGTTTTTTCCATCAAAGAGCTTTCAAGACTATTTAAGCATTTTTAAGACTCCCACCGCAACCTCAAAAAGGCTCCAAGACTAAGAAAAACATCTGTCGGTTGGACATTAAAATTTTTTTACAAACATAACAATTTATTAAAAAATACCAACACTAATCACGGTAATTTACAACTATACATTTTCCAGGTTCTTGGACAAGGTTGCAATAAAAGATGCCAACTTGGATGCTTGAAGGCTACCATGCAGGGTTACTCAAGTAGAAGGAGCTAAGCTAATTTTGGGGATGATACTGATCTGGCTTGTAGCACTAAATCCTAGCATGATTTGGGCACAAATCAACACTCTTTTTGTCAAACAAGGTATTATCTTTGTAAAAGTACACAACCAAATAATACAAAAAGCCTCAAGCGTCTTTTCTTGGTGGTCAAGTGTGCTACCTAGAATAAATTACAGTAACACTCATGAAACCTCACAACCTAAATGCTTACTCAAGAGAAAATAAAAAATAGAGAGCGATAATATGCTTCTCAAGAATAGTGTGGGAACCAGCTGTGAAGGACTACTTGGGCACCACTCACGACTGGCCTTTAATCCTCATGAAAGTGCCATTTTGAATCTGAAGCACGTAACACATGGCCATTAAGACTATGCATTATAAGCGATTATGGCATAAGAAAGGGTCTACCCATGTGGGTGCCCCTTCATCTCACACACCTTAAATCCAAGCCTAAACCCCAACTTTGAGATTCTAGCGGCCTCAATAGGGAGCTTCATGACGCTTTCCATTCTCATTTTTGTGCCCATGTATGGCCGTTACTTTGTACCATTTATGCATTAGAGAACTACTCCAGAGGCTGGGCATTGGATTTTTCATCCAAGTTATTGCCAGTGGAGTTGCTTATGATGTGTAAGTTAGGTGCATGCATGTCATAAGAGTGAACCACATAATTGGTCCCAAGGAAATTGTTCCTATGAACATATTTTGGCTATTGCCCTAATACGTTTTGCTAGGCATTATACTCGGATGTGTTCAATGCAATCAGGTTGCTAGATTCTTCTATGATCAACCTCTAGAGAACATGCAAATTGGGACAACCTTTTTCACAAGTGAGATTGGTGTTGGCAACATTTTGAACAACTTTATGGTAATAATGGTGGATAAAATTATAGGAAGGGACGGGGGGGAATAGTTGGATAGGCAACGATTTGAATGACTGTGACCTATTACGTGTTCCTACTAGTAATATCAACCATTCATTTAGGGACCTTTTTGCAGGCATCAAGTAAATACATTTACCAAGGAGATCAAAGAAGCCAAGGAGAGTTGTCTTCAAATGTAGGGTAGAGTCTTAGATATGTCTCATCTTGGGTTACAAGTGTAAATGTCATACGCTATTGTGGGAGATGGAGGAGAGAATGGCAAAAGTAAATGGGAACTTAGGAGATCTGGAAGTGAGCCCTTGTAAGAGTCTTGGGGGTTCGGGAAGCTAATTGAAGCTGTTGTGAAGGACTTCTAAAGCACATGGGCCTTAGGCTCTTTGATGGCTTAGGCCCCATTTATCTTTATTTTGCTTATTAGTCATTTACAGCTTTTATGTTTAGGCCCACGGGCCCAGTTGTAATGAAAACTCTAAGCTAGTTAAACATGCATGAGAGGGAAGGGCGTGAATCATCTAGACGATTTTCCTTATTTGTTTTTGAATCTTGTGGAGGAGCTCCCCCGAAGTGAGTTGTTATCATCAATATTCAATACAGTTCATCTATTTCTCTATTCATTTACACCTATTCATCACTCATTTCTATACAATAGTATAACAAGTGGTATCCAGAGCCCCAGATCCTCCTTCAATTTCCATGGCAGAAGGCACTCGTATAACTCAATTACCAGAAGGTTTTAATTCCTTCAAGCAAACCACTTAAACCCATATTCGTAATACTGAGTCACAATTTAAAGTTATTGAAGTGGAAATGTTGGGCTTAAGGAGGTAGATGGAAGTGATGATGTAGCAATTCTCAACACTTGTAGCAGATCTGAAAAATCAACACAGCAAGCAGTTAGAGGGGCATAATGAAGGGGTTAATTCTATTAGAAACGTGCAGATAATTCCTCACACTGGGGAGATTCTTCCCAGGGCAATTCGTTTGGACTTCCCCACCTTCCATGGGGAGGACCCTCTCGGCTGGTTATATAAAGTGAACCAAATTTTTAATTTCCACACAACACCCCCACAACACCATATGTGTTTGGTTTCATTTCACATGTAGGTCAAGGCCCTAGTATGGTTTCAAGATATGGATGAGTCAGGGGCCTTGACCAGGTGGGAGGACTTTGTTAAGGCCTTGTTAATCCACTTTGGACCCAGTTGTTACGATGACCCTATGGAACAGTTGATGCATTTACGACAACTTGGCACGGTGGAAGAGTATAAAGCATATTTTGAAGCCCTATCCAATAGACTACAGGGCCTATCTAAGCACTATAAATTGAGTTGTTTTCTAAGTGGCCTATGAGATGATATACAACTCATCGTTAGAATGTTTAACCCTAGCACCCTCATTACTGCTTACAGTCTTGCAAAAATTTAGTAAGAAAATGTCTCCCTCAACCACAAAACATTACTGCAGAAACCATACAATAACCCACAATACAACTTCTAACCAGGCTCACTAAAAGCCAACCAAACCACAAACCAACCAAAAACCCACCAAACTCAAAGCCAAGCTATGGTTCCTGTCCAAAAAACATCCTAGCCAAAAAAGAAAGAAAGGAGACAGCAAGGACTATATTATAGTTGTACTTAATTGAGGAAGGGATTGAAGAGTTGACTGCAAATTTAAGTTTGTTGGAGACTAAGGAGGGTGGGACAAATCTACATGTCATTAGCAAGCAACCAGAAATTTCCTTACATGCACTTGTGGGGTCTAACAGCCCTAAAACAATGCGTATCAAAGGGAAGATTGGGAACCAATGGGTAGTCATATTAGTAGATTCAAGGAGTACACACAACTTCCTCAACCCAGCAGTATTAAATCATGCACCATTACCAGTTCTTGAAGATGAGAAAGTAAGGGTAAAAATAGAAAATGGTGATCAAGTGGATAGCATAGGCAAAGTGTTGGGTATAAATTTAGACATACAAGGGGTATAGTTCAATGTGAATATGTCTGTGTTAGTCTTGGCAGGCTGTGACATGGTTTTAGGGATATATTGGTTACAAACCTTGGGGTCCATCTTATCGAATTTTATTGAACTTATAATGCAATTTACTCATAATCAGCATGCTGTTAAGTTACATAGGCTGAGTGGAAATACCTGGATTGAAGAAGGAGTTGTCCAAAAGCTCAACCAAACAGAGAAGAATGGAGTCTTGCTGCAGTGGGTTGAAGTTACCTCGGATGAACCTGAAAATAGTAACAACCAAACACTTCCTGAACCACTTCAAATATTACTTAAACAGTACATAGAAATATTTGCCACCCTAACTAGCCTACCCCCCACCTGTTCCCATGACCATGCCATTAACCTTTAACCAAACACCCAATTTGTTTCCATCTGCCCTTACTGCTACCCATATTTCCAAAAAGATGAAATTGAAAGGATTTTCAATGAGCTATTGGAATAAGGGGTGATTAGGCCAAGTCAAAGCCCCTACTCATCCCCAATATTGTTGGTCAGTAAAGTTGACGGTACATGGAAACTATGTGTGGACTATCGGGCCCTTAACAACGTCACCATTAAGGATAAATATCCTATTCCAGTAGTGGAGGAGTTGATGGATGAGCTGCATGGGGTAAGGGTATTTTCTAAACTCAACTTGCGGTCAGGTTATCATGAAATACGGGTTAAGCCTGAGGACATTCACAAGACTACATTTAGGACACACAAGGCCCATTACGAGTTCTTGGTTATGCCTTTTGGCTTAACCAACGCGCCTTCTACATTTCAAAGTCTTATGAATCAGGTCTTTAAGTCTTACTTCTGTAACTTCATTTTTGTTTTTTTTTTTAATGATATTCTCATTTATAGTAGGGATGAAGCTGCCTATTTAACTCACTTAAGGCTTGCTTTTGAAAAGCTGAAAGACAACCAGCTCTTTGCTAAGTTCAGCAAATGTAGCTGCTGTTGTACAGGAATATCTTACTTAGGGCGTCTCATTTCTGCCCATGGAGTTAGAGTAGACACCGAGAAGATACAGGGCATGTTGGAATGGCCCACTTCTCATTCACTCGAATCCTTAAGTGGGTTTTTAGGCCCCACGGGCTATTACCGGAGGTTTATCAAAGGCTATGGGTCCATTGTCGCCAAGCTAACGAACTTGTTGCGAAAGGATAGCTTCAAATGGGATGTGGAGGCCCAAATGGCTTTTGACAAGCTAAAAATAGCGGTAACATAAACACTAGCTTTAGCCTTACCTGAATTTTAGAATTCATTTATTATTGAATATGATGCCTCCGGAGAGGCAATGGGTGCAATATTGATGCAGAGAGGCAGGCTGTTGGCATTTTACAGACAAGCCTTGAAAGGGAAAGCATTGATGTTGTCCACTTATGAAAAAGAACTACTAGCACTGGTCTCCGCAGTAAAAAAATGGCTGCCCTATCTACTAGGCCATACCTTTGTGGTTATAACTGACCACCAAACCCTCAAATTTCTACTTGACCAAAGGGTGGGTACAACAATGCAGTAGAAATGGATAGCCAAACTCCTAGGCTATGATTTCATAGTGAAGTATAAGAAGAGAAGGCAGAACACCGTGGCTAACGCCTTATCCAGGAAAGAAAGAGACATTATTGTGGCTTTATCCCTAATTTTATTGCCCAACTGGAACTGGATGACTGAAATTAAATTCCTTTATGACTCTGAAGCAAGAGTCCAAGAATTATGGAAGCAAAACCATGAGGGGACCCTACCCCCTCACTATTCAGTTAAAAATGGAGTATTATTTTATAAGAACAGAGTTTACATCCCTGCCCATAGACCTTTTATAACTAAACTGTTGGATTTGGTACACTATGCGGGACATTTGGGCTTTGACCAAACAGTGTATAGGTTGAAGCATGATTTTTATTGACCAGGTTAGAAAACTGATGTGGGAAATTTTTTAAAAGGGTGTGACACATGTCAAGTAGTGAAAGTGGACAACACACTTCCAAATGGCTTGCTGAAGCCCTTACCAATCCCTTCCAAACCATGGTCTAACATTACCATGGATTTGTGGAGGGCTTGCCTCCCTCATGGGGATTTAACACCCTTTGGGTCATTGTGGATCGATTGACTAAATTTGCACACTTTGTGCCTATTTCACACTCTTACACAACCAAGGTTCTAGCTCATTTATTTTTAAAGCATGTGTTCAAGTTACATGACATGCCAAACTCAATCATTTCAGACTGAGATCTGACTTTCACTAGTAAATTCTAGAGGAAATTGTTTACTTTACAGGGATTCTAGTTACCTTTCAACTCTACCTACCACCTCCCAGACAGATGGTTAGACAAAGGCAGTCAACAAATGGGTGGAAAATTATTTATGAAACTATATGGGGGATCGACCTAAAGACTAGTCACACTGGCTAGCCTTAGCCAAATGGTGTTACAACTCAAGACAACATGCATCTACTAAGATTTCCCCCTTTGAAGCCCTATACGGCTATAAACCACCAGGCATATCAAACTACATAGTGGAAACTACAAAGGTAGATGAAGTAGAAATTACCTTACAGCGTAGGAACCAACTCTAGCATTTGTTAAAATAGAACATCACAAAGGCTCAGAAGCGAATGTCCAAGTATGCGAATCTGAAGCAAAAAGAACAAGAACTAGCTATGGGTGATTGGGTGCACTTAAACTACAACCCTACCGTCAATCATCACTACATTAGAGGAAAAGTTATAAACTTTCCCCATGCTTCTATGGTCCTTACCAAGTGGAATAAAAAATATGGGAAGTAGCATACCATTTGAGGTTGCCCAATGGAGCTCAGATCCATGATGTGTTCCACATCTCGTAGCTAAAAAGGAAGCTAGGGCAGAACATCGCACCAATATCAACCTTACCACCATTGGATAGCCACAGAGTCATACAACCCGAGCTGGAGGAGCTGCTATCTCGCCATATGCGAAAGTGCAACAACCAACCTTTGGTTTAGTTCTTGATGTGATGGCAAGGGCAACAAGCTGAGGATGCATCCTGGGAACCACACCATCAGCTCTATTCACACTTCCCACACCTTGTGGGCAAGGTATTTTAATGGGGGAGAGAATTGTCATACGTTGTCATGGGAGGTGGAGGAGAGAACGACATAAACAAAAGGGAACTTAGGAAATCTGGAAGTTAGCCCTCGTAGGAGTTTTGGGGGTTTGGGAAGTTAAGTGAAGCTGTTGTGAAGGACTTCTAAAACACGTGGGCCTTGGACTCTTTGATGGGCTTAGGCCCCATTTATCTTTATTTTGCTTATTAGTCATTTAATGCTTTTGTGTTTAGGCCCACAGGCCCAGTTGTAATGAAAACTCTAAACTGGTTAAATACACATGAGAGGGGATAAGAGGGAATCATCTTGACTATTTTCCTTATTTGTTTCCGAATCTTGTGGAGAAACTCCCCTCAAAGTGAGCAGTATCATCAATATTCAATACAGTTCATCCATGTCTTTGTTCATTTACACCTATTCATCACTCATTTCTATACAATAGTATTACTGTAAACATGGTGCATGATCATTAGGATCAAATACAGACATTTTGTAGGCATTCATGATGTGTGAGTTGGTGTTGATCGAGTACTAAGGGCAAAGATATTTAAGTGAAATTGAAAAGGCCATTGGTGAGGACTCTACTATGTATACTTTGCCATCCCTAATGTTCATTAAGTTCACACCAAGCTAAGGTAGATATGGAAACATCAACCATGCATGCCAAAAGTTTATGTGGTAGCTTACCTGCTATAAGATAGTTCAACCTATTTATTTGACTTTCTATTTGGACCTTTTCCAGAGAGTGGAATATCCCTCCTAAACTACATTGTCATAAGCACATCTATTTTCAAAAATATAAACTAATTCATTATTGGAAATTTGAGAACTAATCTTTTAGAAATTGCTTACAGATTATAAGAAAATTTAGTATACTTTAAATTAGATATACTTCAAGTGCAATGTAATAATGGACATGGCTATTTTTTTAATGGTGAATCAGCTTGAACAAAAAAGGTGCTTACTCAACTAGGTCATTTTTCTGACACGACCCACAATACCTAGCTCGTCTGGTTTTAAATTAGAAATAGAATTAACCAGATTATACCTAAACCGTTCCACATATAATCGATTGTTAACCGATATCTGAATTGGTTAAACAAATACGATGTCCTTTTTGCCAATCGTAACCGATTATACCTAAACCGTTACACAAATGCGATGTCCTTTTTGCCAAATGTATATATATCACCCAATTTGTCTTCCTTCCTCTTCTCTCTCGCTCAAACCTCTATGTGCTCTCAACCTAAAACTCTCATACTCGTCTCTCTCTCACAACTCTTTCTCTATGTGTGTGTGTGTATGTCTTTCTCTCTTTCAATGCTCACAGCTCACTCTCTCTCACAGCTCTCTCTCTCTCTGTGTCTCACTCTTTGACTCAGTCTCTCTCGCTCATTCTTTGTACTGGTTGGATCATGGAATCTCTACAAGTATCAAACAACACTGACCGAAGGTAAGGAACAACATTCTTTTTATTTTATTTGATTAGGTGGGCTGATTTTATGAGGTTCTAGGGTTAGGGTTTGATTGTTGGATTTGGAATTCATGAATTTTGTCCCTATTTTGGTTTTTTGTTTATGTTGTGATTTTTGGTTTATCAGTTTTCAATATTTTTGGGTTTGTACTGGTTTTAGATCATCGATTAAAAAAATAATTTGAGCTAGCAGGATCAGCAAGTGTGGTTATTGGGAAAAAAAAAAGTAGATTGAAGCTGTATTGATCATTTTGGAGTAAATAGATTACACCCATCCCTTTGGAATTCTGCGGGAAAGGTAAATGTCAGAGGGCTGAGAAGTCATCCTCTCTTTATAGTGATGGAGATGGGGTTGGACCCACTCTCCTTCGTTGGGGAGGTTGGGCTGCCGCAGGGGCTAGTCTCGCCTGTTGACCATCGCAAAGAGGTAATCTATTTGGGCAGTTTGGGACTGGACCCACTCCCACCTGTTGATGTCACATGGAAGGTAAGTGAATGCCAAACTGGTGTTGTACCCACAGAAAGAGCACCAGAAAGACAAATTAAGTATTACAAATTATAAAGTTTTTAGCGATAAACCTTCTGGGTTAAATTCACACTCTTAGAATTATTGGACTAGATAAATTTCTCTTCAAATTACTTGAGAAGTGTGTTGAAATCTCATGGACAAGGTGTTCCTTGGCATGAGTTGATTTGGGAGTAAATGTATTCCAGAGGAGATTTTAGACTTAATACGGAAATATATTCACAATGGATCAACTCAATTAAGCACTAGAGTGGAATATATACAAATTTTGTTCCTGCCTAACTTGAAGCTCACCACTCCAACGCCAAGCGGTGGCAGAATAAGTTATTCTTTGTGTCAGGCAAGGGATGGGAGTTCCCACTGATGAGCTGTCAAAACTACATAATTAAGTTGTTAAGTGACTAAATTGTTTAACCAAAATGAATTAAGCACTTAATTATGGAATAGATTATGACATTTGAGTAAATTAAAAAATTCTGATATTTTTACACTTAAAAGGATTTATAATGCAGCTGCTTCACATCAAAATTAATACTTTAATTTTACTGCTTCACATCAGAATTAATACTTCAATTTTACTCATTTTGTATCTTACTTAAATGTTGCAGGGCATTACTAAAAAAAGACATGAGCTGCCTACACCTCATTTGAGAATAGAGAAATATTACAATAAATGGGTATTTTTGGAAATACCCAACTATGCACAAATAAATTGGTGGTAGAGCAAGATGCAGGGGCTGGATATGGAGCAGGTCACGCAGAGACAAGCTGGGACGGCTGGGATGCAAGCTGCTAGAGTGGAAATGCAAGACGCAAGCTGCAGCAGGACAGCAGAGGAAATCAACACGGGATGCAGGGGTAGTTTCAAGTGGCAGGGGATTTTATTCTGCATTTTATTTTGTTTTTACCTGGGTGCCGAACGGCGAGGGGCTTCCAAACACATTCTTTTTGTTTTTACTAGGGTAGACGGCGTGGGAGGCTCTCTCTCTCACTCAGTTTTATTTTTTATTTTTTTTGGTTTTTCCCAGTTGGCTTTTGGTTCTTAGTGGACTCGATTGGCAGACGAGGGATGGGTTTTTCATTTTTACTTTTAAGTTTTCTTCAGACGGAAGGAGCTCTCTCTCTCTCTCTCTCTCTCTCTCTCTTGTTTTGAGTTTTATCATTTTTCTCTTTGGGGGTTATTGGAACATAGAGTTTTGGACAGCACGGGAGTGAGTTTACTTTTCGGTAGCTAGATTTATTTTCTTTGCTTTATGTTTCAATTCCAGATCTTTCGTTCAATATTGGCTTTCGACTAATTTTATTTCATTCGAGTTTAAGTTTTCGTTATCAGACCTTTTTGGTCAATTTATTTTCTCGACATTTTATGTTTTTGCAGTTTTGCTTTATGCACAATAGCTTCTTGGTTCTATTTCTTTTGTTTATTTTTCTCTTGTTTATTTTACTTTAGTTTTTAATAGACTCACAAATGTTTAGAGAGGACAATCATTTTGAGATGTTAGGCTAAATTTCTAAGCCTAAGTTTTAGGGAGTAGGCCTGTTCATCCGGGTTCCGACTTAGAAATCTGGGTGTACCCGAACCGGAATCCGGATATTAAATCTGGGCCGAAACCCGCACCGGGTTAGCCCAGTTCTAATACGGGCCAGAATTTGAATAAATCTGGGTTTTTCAAAACCCAGATTCTGGGTTCCGAATAGAACCTGGGTGTGTGTGTTTTGTTTTCCAGAAACAGAAGAACCCCATCGTCAACAAGAAAGAGTAAATCTAGCAAAAAAAAAAAAAACCCTTGTTCGACTACTGATAGCATATAAACACATCCCATAAAAGTACTCAAAACATTCTCATCAAAACAAACCTAAAATCAACAAAGAGAAAACCATACAAACAGAGAAAACAATATAAATAGAGAAAACAAATACCCAAAATCAAATAGAACCCAAAAATAAAATAGCAGATAAATGGAACGAAAAGTAGAAGATGACGGCCATGAAGAACAGATCTTCGATCGGTAGAGGAAGAGAGACACGAGCTAGGTTTCGGCACGAGAGAGAGAGAGAGAGAGAGAGAGAGAGAGAGAGAGAGAGAGAGAGAGAGAGAGAGAGAGAGAGAGAGAGAGAGAGAGAGAGAGAGAGAGACGACGGCCGACGGCTAGGGTTTCAGAACTCAGTAGAGGAAACTAGGTCTCGGCACTAGACAGGGGCTTTTAAGTTTCAGCGATGAGAGAGATGAAGACGATTCGGCGATAATAGAGATGAAGATGACTCAGCGATGGGGTCATGATGATGGGTCACGCCGTCACGGGGTCAGTGGGCATGACTAAGGAGGCTAGGGTTTGAAGTTTCTTATGAGCTCGTAACGAGAGAGAGAGCAAGAGAGAGAGCGGCGGCAGTCAGATGAACGAGAGAGAGAGAGGAGGGGTTAGGACTGGGGAAGACGGGTTAGGTTCTTTTTTCTTTCCAATTTATACAAACCCGGTTACATCGAGTTACTAATACGGAAACCGGGTTTCAAACCCTGGTTCGGACCTGATAAATCCGGTTTGTCCAATGCGGGTTCCAGCCCGGATAAAATCCAGGCCGAAACCCATAACCGGAACCTCGGTTATCAGGGTTCCAGGCCGGGCCGGACTAAATCCAGGCCGGGCCGGACTAAATCTGGCCCCTATGAACAGCCCTATTAGGGAGTAACCCATATTTGGATTAGAGTTGATTTCTCACACTTCATCCATTGATTTCTTTTTCATACTCTATTGCTTTGTGAAACAAGTTATATTTGTGAAAGTTTGGAGTGATTCTTGCTAATCTTGATTTGTTGTTGATGTAAAGTACAACTAATGCTTGATTGTGACTTAAGACTCCATAGATTTCTTTCCTCTTACATTGAATAAACTTGTTTTGCAACTCAATAGGAAATTTTAGATAAACTATAAACCGGACTTGAATTGTTTTAACTTCCAGTCTTTATCTCTTTGAACAAGTAAATGATAGAGTAAAAATAAATGTGAGGAATGTTCAATTCTAATTCATGAATGAGTGAAACCTGAAGTTTAGGTTTTTGATAAATTGTTTCTTAGAATCCCTTTTTGAAATCCCAAGTATTTTTAGTTTAGATTTTTGCCACTTTTATTTTTCTTGCACTCATTTTTTTAGCATTTATTTCTTTACTCACTTCTTTTAATTTTACAAGCATTCAAAAAAATATTCCGCTGAAAAAAAAAATAGAGAAAAGATCTGAAGAATTTTTTTATTAATACACTCCACATCAATACATAATATCTATTTTCTTGTTGCTTTTCTTGGTTGTGTAAGTAGCCCTTTTTACAAATACGTCCCTCACACAAACATGACTCATTATATTCTTGCTCTTCATGAACATTTTTGTCCCTGTGGAAATGACCTTGGAACTCATCTATGTACTACTTTGATAGCTTTTGCACTTGGAAGATAGATTTAGAAAGCCATCACCCACCCAAAGAAATGGCCGCCCAAGAGTTTCCCATCCAGTCTGACTGGGGGGGTTGTTCTCGATGACAAGAAGATTGAGTTCGACCAATTCGTGCGTGAGTAGTCCCGTATCCAACTTGTTTGCTCTAGGGTCCATAAACATGAGGAGGCGGTATGTACCAAGGAAAACATAGCCCGGTTCCTTATTGCACCTGATCGATCTCATGTGGTGGGTTGCAAATTCTTGGTGGCATTCCTGACTTCTCGAGGGATGAAGCGATTGTCATAGGGTACTTAGAGAGAGTTGATGAAGAGGCCTCGTCTAGAGGATGAAAACAACTTCCTCTGACTTGGAGGGGTCCAATGACAACCTAGGGCTATCTAGGGCTTCCCTCCGAAGGTGATGTCCCCGCCTCCATTAGTCTAGGGCAGTCCCTCTACCCCGTCAGGCTATTAGGGGTTGTTCGGCCATGACTCAGAAAACAAGGAACTATATGCGACATTCCTCGAGGCCCTATAAGAGTTGGGTTTTGGCATTCCCAGGGAGACCATCATTGCTAGGGCTGTACAAAAACCGACCACACCAGCCGCTGGAGTTTGGAATAGGCCGAAAGCGGTAGAGAACTGGTCGGCTAGCAGCAGAAAAATAAGAAAACTGATATTGGCCAGTTTGGTCTTGGTTTGAACCTGGTTCAAACTGCTGAATTGGTCAATTATATATATACATATATATATATATATTATACATATATATATATATATATTATACATATAGAAATGATGATGTTTCACTTATATGAGTGAAACAAAGTCGTTTTTGCTTTAATATTTACAAAAAAAATTAGGCCAAACGGTGCCATTTCGACGTAGGGCTAATAACTCCTCCCCCTCCCCTCCTGCTTCTTCTTCTTACTTTAGAATCTCTCTCCTCTCTCACACACAGCCCTGTAGTGCCATACCCCTTTGCTCCCCTCCTCCTTCACATCGCCATTGACATGAAATTGAAGAACTGACTGGAATCATGCTGACACCAAGATTGCTGGTTTGCTTCCCCCTAATTGGCTAGCTCTAAACATCTAAAAATATGTCGATGAAGCATCGGTTTTGGACCAAAACCCCATCAAAGACATCGGTATTCACCCCTAGTCGTTGCTGAATGCCTGGAGGCACCTAGTTGTTCCCACGACTTAGGAGACTTCAGGTAGGAGGGCTCGTCAGCATAGGGGGTGCCTATTGTCTACTAGAGGGGATTGTTTAGGGCAACGATGGTGACAATCCGCGCTCGACTGGAGCTTCTTTGGGCATGACTCCTCCTTAGCTTGCTGTTCCTAAAGGCCTTTCCAGTGACAATCTTGTGATGCTGAGTCAGGCTGGGTCCTCAATGTCCTCGCCTTCTACTAACCCGTCAATTAAGCATGACACCTCCTTTACCCTTTTTTGCCTTGGTCCCTTTTCATGGGTTTTTGCACTGGCTCCTCACTTGGAGTTGCTCATGGCCCACTCCACACTTGTGTTCCTTGGGGCAATTAGAGCCTGGAGGGTGTCTTTGGTGTTGAAAAAGTTGTCAGCTAGTCCATGAAAGGGTTTAGGGGCCAAATGCTACCTAGGAGCGCCGCCAGGTTGATCTTCTCATCCTGGTCGTCTATGGTCATGCTCTCCTTTTTGAAGTAGTACAAGATTGGCTTTAAGCTCTCTTCCTACATCTGCTTTATGGTGAGGAGGTAAGCAGCCAGTTGTCTCCTCTTTCATGCGGGCCATGAACTGTGTCAAAACTACCGGCCCATCTCTTCGAAGCTATGGATGGAGCCAGGTCGAAGGGTTTCGAACCATGCTCGGGTAGAGCCGTTCAATATTAGGGGGAAAGCTCGACATGCTATCTCCCCAAGGAAGCTATGTAGCTTCATGTGGGTCTTGAATGTCTCCATGTGCTCGACTGGATCTTTCAACCCATTGTTCATCTCTATCAATGGGGGCTTGAACTTGGGGGGGAGTGGGACGACCATCACTTTGGTGTTGTAGAGCAGGTCTATGCTACTGAGTAGCTGGTCTATGAAGGATGAACCTCCTACCCTCTTTTCCATTTCTTCATACTTGCCATGAGGCTATGCATTTCTTCACCCCTCCACTTACGTTCCTCTTCTTTGGGCGGTACCCCGCCAGTGTTCTATGAATCCCCATCCATTTGCTCAGTTATGCTTTATTTAGTGCCTTCTTCGAACTCAGCATTTCTTTGATTCAACGTCTTATTCTCTCGCAGGAGGGCTTCGACGTTTGACGTCAACCTCACGAGTTCCTTCATTTCTGTGATCCTTCATTCCATGCTTGTCGACGTAGATTCTCTCACCAAAGGGCTTCCACATTTGAGGTCGACCTCCTCAAGTGTGTTTTGTAGCTGCCAACTATGAAGGTGTTCCTGTACTTGTGAGGGTGGAAGAAAGGGTAGCAGGGTGGTGACCGTGTCACCTCTGATGGCAAAGTTAGAATTTCTCAAGGGGGCAAAGGAAGCAAGAAGTTATAGAGAGCTAGAGAGAGTGATCGAATATTTGTAACCTCATTCTTATTCTTAGTTTTTCCTTATTTATAGCCAATTCCTCATAAGATCTTTCTGCCGCTGTAATGATCACATTTGTCTCGGACAACATGTTGTCGCATAATGTGGCTGCTCCTATCAGCTATAGGGGCCTAACTTGGGGTTGGCCACTCTGAGCTTCATTCAATGTGGCTAATTTTGCTAGGGATAGGATCACAACCTGTTTGTTCCTCATTAATGCATTATGACTAGAGAGTTTGTCGGCTGCTTTCACCCTTTTTAGGCCCATTTGGGCCTTCCTCCTTACCATTTCTTGGTCTCCTCTGCTATGGATCTTGGGCTTTGGTGTGGGAGGCCTGAGCTTGGCCCGACTGAGTACAAAACCTCATTTCCAAGAAAAATGTAATATAAATCATTTTATATTAAAAAGTTTTGCTAATTTAGTTTTTATCAATAAACATAAAATGTTCTTCCTTAACGAGCCCCTCTAAAGATCACAAATGTTCATCACCTCCACAGAATTACAAGTCTAAAAACCAACCTTATATTCTTAGAATCTTAGTTAAGAAACTTGTAATAAAAAGTACTCCCCCCTTTCTGAAGGCATATTTCTGTAGGGAAAACTTCTTTATTCTTTTGAGCTCACCACCACACAAATGAAGTGTTTCAAAAAGATGATTTTGACGAAATGACAATGTCCAACTTTAGCAAGGATATTAATGTAATTAATATGCCTCAAATATCATCTGTTGTGGCAACATTTTTGTTTGTGCTTACCATTTAGCAGATGGATATGATATTTTTCATCATTAATCTGGTTCATTAAGAAATAATCGAGCAATACGAAGCTCCTTTCCACCAAAAAGATTGTAAATATTAGAAAAAAAAAGTTATTTTTGTTATAAAACTAAAGAAAAGTAGCAAATGATTGAAAGATTGCAAAAGAGAATATGGAAGATTGAATGATTGCAATATACTCGGCTCTTCAAGAGCTCAATATCATTCACTACTCTTCAATTCTTTTTCTTCAATAGCACTCACACTGGCAACTCACACTTGAAAAACTCTTCACTTTACTCCTCTAATTCTTCAGCAAACCTCTCCTATTTATAGGAGATGTTGATTACATCCATAGCTTTGAGTGTGAGTGTGCAGTAAGGCTAGCATGTGAATGTGCAGTAAGGCTAGATCAGATGTCATCCATATTTACAACACTCCCCTTGGATGACCATACACAAAGAATATGCCTCGCTAAAACCTTACCAAAGAAAACCTAGTGGAAAAAACTTGTGGCGAAAGAAAAAGAGTACAATATTCTAATATATCTTTGAATGCTTTAGGATTGCCTCAATAAAACATTGCCAAGGAAAACCCAGTGGGATAAAACCTTAACGAAGGAAAAAGAGTACAATTCGTTTGATTATTTTTCTCTCCCTCAAATGTATGTAGAGCTTCAATGTCTTTATATTGAAAGGTCCTTGTGTTGATGCATCTCAATATTGTGTACCAACTCTTTGAATGATGCATTTGATAATGTTTTGGTAAACAGATTTACCATATTAATTCAAGATCGTTTTAACATTAAATTCACTACTCTTCTAGAGTTGTGATCTTTTGGAGTTCTTCTGTATAACATAGTTTTTGCGAAATATTCACTGTTCTTCTAGAGTCGTTTAGGCCAAAGAAGCACCATAGGATATTCACTATTCTTCTGGATCTGTTTAGGCCATATAAGCGTCGTAAGACTATGAGACTAGCTCTCTTGTCCCTTGTAGAGAGATTCAAATTTGTTTGTTGGAGACATTGTGTCAATAGAGACATTGTGAAGATTTTGGAAAAACTCTGGATTTCTATTTAAATGATTATCATTTCTCATCAGAAACTCACAAGAGAAGGATATTCACGAGAGAAGAAATCCTCACATCGTTTATTGATCTTGCATTTGTTTATCTATAATAATATTATGGCTAGACAGTTTTCTTTCGTCAATGTTCCAGATTTGAATCAGGAACCATTTGTGCCTCATCCTCCCATTTACTCTACTGAGGATGTTACTCTTATGATAAGAGCAGAAATTCATTTTTTTTTTGGTAGGAGTGATTATGATGTTATTGCAAAATCAAGATTTTTTAGTGTTCAATATGTTATCTCTGTTTTGGCCATGTCTTAGAGGTTATTATAGAAAGTGAATGAGATCAACCAACTCAATAATCGAATATCTGAGTTGTATCAGAAACTCTCTGTGAAGAGCCATAAGAACAAGAAACTAAAGAATGAAAATAAGGTGCAAAAACAGTATGCTAGTGATCTTTAACCATGTATAGAGGATCTGGAAAGAGAATGGGCTCAAATACATGATCAAAAGCGGCAAATATCTGAAGAAGTTTAACATCTTAGAGAGTAAGGCAAGCTACATTTAATTTCATCGCAGATATCTGAAGAAATACAACTTCTTAGAGAGTAGGGGAAAGCCACATTTAATTTCGCCGGTCTAGTAAATAACTGCAGGCTATCTATGTTTAGCGTATCCTGTATTAAGATATTTAATTTTGTCTTACTTTCTTTATTTTCTCTATAAAATGAGTATTCAGTTCATATTCATTTAGATCTCATTTTCTTCACTTTTCTGTAATCAGTCTACATTCTTACTTTGCTATTTCTTTTTCAATGGCTCAGCAAACTTCTTGTGATCACTATATGACGTATTCTTCATCTCATTTGCCAGTTGTTTCTGTATTTACCATAGGTGCTATAATGCAATATGAAAATGATCTAACTGATAAGTCAGATGATGATATTATCTACAAGCTTATGAGTCTTGGTACATGATACTCATCAGCCATTGTCGCATTTTCTCAGCGACTACAATCTAGAGCTCATGAGATTGACAAACTCAATGAGAAAATTTTATCCTTCAACGACTTCTTCAACAGTCCAATATAAAGGTAAGAGCAATAAAGCAAGAGAATAATAATTTAAAATCCTTGCTTGACTCTTCTTTCCGATTGCCTACTCTTTTAGATAAGGATGTCATGCAAATCTATGAAGAGCAAGATCGTTTAAAGAATAAGGCGAAAAGCCTCAAATATCTATAATTTTGTTTTGAGATAATAAAATAATATTTTACAAATATTCACATTCTATTTCTATCTTCTTGTAGATTTTTGTGTGCTCCCTTCTATTCCTCTTTTAATCATGCACATTTCTTACAAAACTGTAAGATGAATCTAAAATATTAATTTCATTTAAGAAATGGTATTTCAGAACTAATAATTTCATTCATCTCTCCCTCGAAGCCAAAAGGGTTTCTCATTTAGATTTCAAATATGTGCAGGTTTCATTAGATCTTCTGGAGTCTCAATGACATTTAAATCATATACATATAATGCAATAAAAGCTAATCCAGATACTGGAAATATATGAACAAACTAGATTATTCTCAAATTGTTTGTTCCACATGTGTTTGGATTACTTTAGATCATATAAGGATTTTTAAGCTTGATAGAATAAATACTTTGGGATTATAGGCTTCATACATTTCATATTTAGTGATTCATATAAATATGCAGTTAATCATACATACCCAAACTCTCTGTAACTATCAAGCTAATAAAAATCTCACTGTAATTTCATCCATTTCAGGGGCCTATCAATATATGGATTCTGAGAGAAATTGAGTCGTGATTTAAATATCACATTTTCATTTCATATGTACAAATACCCACTAATATTCAACAAGTATCTCCCCTTAGGTGTTTGGATTACATGTCCATATATATCACATTTTACTAGTGATATCAATTCTGCATGAATTATTTCTTTCTATTTTGGCCAATATTTTTATATTAGTATTTTTCAACGGTTTCTTAGTTTATTTTTCATTATCACTTCTGGTGACATCTGATAAAAATATGTTGTCGATAACAAATTTTATTTCTATAAAATAATTCTCCCATATTTACATAATGTATCGAGATCTCGTTATTTTACGTACTTTTTTCTCTTAAGGAGATACTCTTCAGGAGTTTCCTCTTCAAAATGATTACTTTTCAGGAGATTTTATTTTGGAACAATTTTGTACAGAAAGTTTGGATGGTTTTTATAGTTCTTATTGTCTGTTTTGTGGGTACGGCCTCTTTAGGAGCACCGATATCTTTTCTCTCTGCTTTTCTCTTTTGGGATGTTATCTTTTGTATCAATTGG
Organism: Carya illinoinensis; assembly: GCF_018687715.1. NCBI lineage: Eukaryota > Viridiplantae > Streptophyta > Magnoliopsida > Fagales > Juglandaceae > Carya > Carya illinoinensis. The sequence continues at coordinate 33,813,460 of NC_056765.1, forward strand.
TCTCCCACTCTTTCAAGCATGTCTTATATTCATTAGACTACTAAATTTCTTAATTGTCATACAGGGACTTCAATCCTAATTGAGATATTAGCAGTTAGAATATGAGATATTTTTATCTTCTTGCATCTGTTAATTAATTTACAATGAATGATCATCTGAACTTTTAGTTCACATAAATTTATATGATTATGAACATAACGTCAAATTGTTTCATCTTATTTATTTTGGTGCTTCAGGTAGTTTTTCTCCCTCTTATGGTGTGAAGATTTTATAGTAAAAGAATCTTCTAATTTTTTAATAGATGTCTATATGAAAATTATTTGACTTATTATAATTGATGTTGGATGATCAAATTAATCATGAAAAAACATAAAAATATTTTGAATCATAGCACTTCTAATGCATCACAATATTTGATTCAATATTTGTATAATATAATCTCAAAGAGAAATCTGGCAACTTTTCTAATATGATATTTTGACCCGGAATCATAGAAGTAATATAAAGGTATTCATTATTGCCTTCATTGATGGTTTCAACATGATAAGTATTATAACGATTATCTTTAAAACTTTATATTTTTCTTCTGGAGCCTTTAATTAGGTTTGAAGAACCATATATGGTATTGACATACATCTCCATTAATTTTTCTTTAAATTGTTCAATTCATCATTAAAATCCATGCTTCTTTTTAAATTAATAAAACTTTTATTAATTCATCCAGGTGGGTGTGATCCATTCCATTTGGAGTAGAAGTTGGATCTACTGGATTCTTGTGATCAACAAAATTCATTTCAACCCTCTTTCCCTTTTCTTTAATGGAGGCCTGATATCGGTCTACCAAATGTTTTGGTGAACGACAAGTACATGACCAATGTCCATTCATACCGTATCTATAACATTTATTCTTATATTTCTTCGCAGGCTTATTCTGTAAGCCTTTATTTCATCATTTTTTGTCTCAGTGTTATTCCACTTCCGGTGGTATAATGAGTTCTTCTTTGAGTAATATTGAGTACGATATCCTTGATTTTTATAGTTTTTCCTACCACATCTACGACCCCGACCACGTCCACGATTTCCTTGATGATTATAAAATGAGGTTCCATTTATTTCAGGGAATAAAGTAGAATCAGTTGGACGAGATTGGTGATTTGTCATTTAAAGCTCATTGTTTTGTTCAGCCACTAATAAACAAGGTATTAGTTCATAATATCTTGTGAATTTGCGCTCTCGATGTTGCTGTTGCAAGAGCACATTTGAGGCATCAAATGTGGTATATGTTTTTTCTAACATATTCTCATCAGTGACTTTCTCTCCACATAATTTCAGCTTTGAGCTTATTTTAAAAAGTGCAGAATTGTATTCATACTGTTTTAAAATCTTGCAACCTCATATGCATCCAATCATAATGAGCCTTTGGAAGGATTACAATCTTCTGTTGCTCGTATCTCTCCCTCAGACTATTCCATAGAATCAAGGGATTTTTTTATAGTAAGGTACTCAGTTTTCAATTTTTCATGTAAATGATGACGAAGAAAAATCATTGCTTTGGCACGATCTTGCAAGGACGATTCATTTCTTTCTTGGATAGTATTTCCAAGGTTCATTGCATCAAGATGGATCTCAGTATTTCCAAGATCCAAGATAAGTAATTGTTGCCGCAACATCAAGAGCAACAAATTCTAATTTTGAAAGATTTGACATTATTTATAACAAACATATTAAATATATAACTGGTATGTAAACTATGAGAATAAAAATTCACCACAGATATAACTGATATGTAAACTATGAGAATATTAATTCACCACAGGTATAACAGAAATGTAAACTATGGGAATATTAATTCTTCACAAATAATAATAATCATATGGTATAACCGACCATATGCATGATATAATAAAAATTAAGCATGGAAGTAAAAAGCTGTAATTGAAAATACTTGCTTAATTGTATCTTACTAGAGATCAGAGATTTGAAGAACACCACAGCTGGCTAGAGTCTCGTGTTAGTAACATGTTATAAAACTAAAGAGAAGTAGCAAATAATTGAAAGATTGTAGAAGAGAAGAAGGAATATTGAAAGATTGCAATATACTTGACTCTTCAAAAGCTCAATATCATTCATTACTCTTCAATTCTTTTTCTTCAATAGCACTCACACTGGCAACTCACACTTGAAAAACTCTTCACTTTACTCCTTCTCTAATTCTCCAGCAATTGATTACATCCGTAGCTTTGAATGTGCATGTGAGTGTGTAGTGAGGCTAGCATGTGAATGTGCAATAAGCCTAGCATGTGAATGTGCAATAAGGCTAGCTCATAATGTCATCCATATTTACAACAATTTTGTATAAAGAAAAGAAAAAAAAAAGTACTACAATCAAAGATGAACTGTATCTTATATGGATATTGATATTCCATCAGCTCAATTATTGAAGCAAACATGCATCGACCCAATTACTCATCGTGATTCATACCGTCATACCCTACTAATAAGGTACAATTATTTCAGGTAATGGCTAATATGTTAGGCTTGTTGGGTCCCATTGCCACCATTGGGCAAATGAAGGGATGTTTGGCTATAGTATTTCTCTTTTTAATAACATTTACGAACACTCTAATCTACAGTCCATTCTTCATACAAGGCAACATGAAAGTACGCATACCAGTTTTTCTAATTTTGTGCGAAGATTAATAAAAAATAAAAAATTAATTTAATTAAAAAGACAATAAAGATTAATGAAAAAAATATTCTAATTCTGAGGCAAAAGAACATCGGAGTCAAATTTATTTATTTATTTTCTAGTCGGAGTCAGAGTCTAAGTCGAAGGTATTGTCTTACCAGTTTCAACTCCGACTTTGACACCGATATTGTACATATGTTATAAAATATGTATTTATCTTTGTATTGATCATATATTCATATCAAAACCACCAGTGCCACTGCGCAATGCACCTCAACTCGTTGCCGTCCCTCTCGTCGCCTAGCACCCTTGCCTCTTTGGCCTACCTTTACCCATCGTCACCCAGAACCCACGACTCCTACCTCTGTTTCGTCGCCCATGTACTCAACAACAAGAGGTAACTCAACATTATTAAGTTCTTTGGACTGAGAGAGCTAAAGTTTGGGGCATATTTTGGGCTTAGGGCATGAAAATGTTAGTGAGTTGCAGAAAATTCTTTCTTGAAGTTAATGGTTGCTGATGATGATCTTTGTTGGTTTATGGTTTAGCAAAATATATCACTTTTCTACTTATATTGTCTTGAGTTGTCTTGCATTCTCTTTTTCTGTCTCATTCTCTCTCGGATCTCTTCAACTGGTGAATGGATGGTTGCTTCTTATATTTGTGTGTGTTTGATGGCTATCTAAACTGTAACTAAGTAGAACATATCCACGTTTTAGGGTTATGAGTTTATGATCAAGATTAACCTATCTTCAATTCTAATTGTGTATGGTTGTCAAAAAATGAGACATTGATACATAAAGTTTTGCAAACAACTCTAGAGTTTAATGGGTGAGATAGAGGTTTCGAAAACACCTGTAGGAGTCCACCAGAACAAGGGAAATGGACCCTTGAAGGCATTTGATATATCATTTTCTGCATTTTTTTGTTCAGCTCCCTTGCACGCTTTTGAATTGTATCAAGGTTGGTCATCTCATTTGAGTGATTACCAGTTGCTAATGTTAGTGGTAAGTTTTTTAAAAGAAATTAAAAAAAAAAAAAAAACCTCTCATTTTTTGTCATAGTCTCGTTTCCAAAGGTTAGCAAAGGATATGGAATGAGTAAAATTGGGGACCTATCATAATGCCTAATAGTTTGGGGAGGACGTCACTTTTCACTGTCATATATTTTAAATTCGAGAACTATCAGAATGCCTAATGTTTTGAGCTAATTCAAGGTGGAACATCTGGTTACTTAAAGAAAAAACTTTGGTTAGGGTTAGCTTTTTAGTGTTTGTGGATATGATCAAACCAATACTAGGTAAACTATCTCGAAAACCCTCAAAATCATCCCACAATTATTCAAACAATGTCAATGATGGAGTGTTCAATGCTCAACAATGGTCAGTTCATCCCAAAAGTAGTGATTATTGTGCACATGATTGTTCAGCATGCCTACAAGATGACCAGGAATCCAACGGTACTTCATGTTGTAGTGTCCAATCTTCTTCCAACATACATGCAATTCTTCTAGAGCTTTGAGGACTTCCGTCATTATTTCACGAGGATGAGCTGGGGACTACCAAAATGTTGGAAGTATACAAATGTATCAATGTTCATGGGAAAAAAACATCTTTAGTTTGCTCTCATTTTGAAAAATCAAGTATTTTGCTAGTGTTTGACTTGACACTCACCACTCTATTAGTTTGCTCTCATTTTCTTGCCCACATCAAAACTTCCATTCCATTCCAATCCCTAAGAGGAGAACAAAATAATTAGTGTTTGAAGGTGCATGAAACACCTTCGAGTAGTCTTCTTCACTTAGTCTAACAAAGAAACACCTTTGTCATGAATGCATATTTATGCATGGGAGACTTTGAAAGAGCTATAAGAAAAATCCTTTGAACAGAGACAGAGAGAGACAACAAGAGAGATGGGGGGAGAGAGAGAGAGAGAGCTTTGGGGCTACCAAGAATAGATAGGATTGATATTATTCGATTGGTTATATGGTTTTTTGAGTTAAAAAGCATGGAACCAAATGAAGAATATAACTTTTTATGTTTTCTAAGTTAAAAGGCATGGAAGTCCATTTTGTGAAGTAATCTTAAGTATGTCAAACACAATATGGGCACACAAGCGAATGACTAAAAAATTAACACAAAACCAAGATTAAAAAAATATATATATACACACACACACACAATGAAACTCTATAACCATCATCCTCACATATCATCCCTACACTCGATCAACAAACACAATATCCATTTGGTGACACCCTGTATTCTAATCTACTCCATTTAGTACTGCCTTTGAACACATCATCTTCAAGCACAACAATATGGATCTTGTGAACTCTCTCACTTAATTAACATGCATTCAAGATAGTGAAACACAGGGAAAACTACTTTCAAACATGATTACCACTTAAAGAACTCCACATCAAAACATCAGTAAGAATTAAGAGGTCAAACATTCCAAGAAAATATTTTTGGAATAAACTTGGGAGTTCTCTTTTTTTTTTTTTTTTTTTTTTTTTATGGTGAGATCATCCACAACATCTACTCGAGTGTATGCATGAGAGATTTCCATATTTTCATGTAAGTATATTATTGCTCAACTCAATGTTGATCTCATCTTAACAAAAAATAAAAAAGAACGTAGAAAAGCAGAGAGTAGGATACTTGCCTTTTCAACTAGAGGCTCCTTTGAAGGTTGCTACATAAAGGTTGGAGTTTGGCTAATTGACCAAAAACATCAAGTCTCTGGACTGGAAAATTAAGTCAAAATCAGTAAATTATATGAGATATACATATCATTTTTATTTTTCTTTTATGTCGAGGAACCTTTCTAAGGTAGGGCCATTCGAAACATATGAGATATACATATCATAGACCTAGCATATTTTAATCAAGCACAAAATTTTTAAAGTGAGATTCCACAACTCAAAACAACCATTTTTTTCCCCTCTGATACATACCTAAAAAAAAGCATTCTAACTAGCATTTGAAACCTAAATAAAATGAAATGAAAACATCAAGTTGCAATAAACACAATATTTTCCTTAGAACTACGCAACAAGCCCAAAAGCTGTGATTTTAATGGCATGATCTCCTTGGATGCCATATTACTTTTGTTTCCAAGCTTACAAAAAGTCCATAATTTAGCAGCTATTTCTATTAAAAGCAGCTACTTTTTGGGTTATAATTTAGACTCTAGCAATGCTTGAATATGATTCATTTGCTTATATATGCGAATTGATAATCATTAGATTGAACTTTTAGTACATCAAATAATAAATACCATTCTATATACTAACCCTAGATAGTCGAAATCGCAGATCATCACGTAGAAGAAGAGGAAGAAATGATAGAGGAAGTCAACGGGAGGAATTACTTTCTGTGGAAAAGCTTCAGTGTGAAATCGAAGTGTGTGCGTCATTGGTGAGAATCAGAGTGTGTGAGGGAAACCATAACAGAGAAGAAGAATGAGGGCTTACCGACATCAAAATCACAAAGAATAAGAAATTGAGTTGGGAAAAATGTTTACCGATGTTGAAATCGCAAAGAAGAAGAAGAAGAAATCCTAGTGCACGCGTTCAAATCTATAGTCAATTGGGGGTTGGGGAAAAGCAGACTTTGGAGGGGAATAAGAGCTTCGTGAGGAGGGGAGACTTAGGGCTTCACTGGACCAGAGGGCTTGGGGTGCAGGACCCGTTCACTTTTAGTGAACTCGATCTGCCACATAAGGTGTGGGGTGTGCGCCCACCAACAGGCTGATGCCCAAATTATTTCTTTGCCTTAAATACCCCCATATCCCCAAATCAGTCTAACTCTCATTTTTTTCTTCTCCTCCAACATTCTCCTCTCCCCTGCCCCCAATCTGGAAGGTATCAACAAATAATGAAGAGAGAGAGAGAGAGAGAGAGAGAGAGAGAGAGAGAGAAGCAAAGCACAAAAAAAAAGTATTACCGCATACGAAACGGAAATAAAAATTTTGAATTTGGCTTCCAACTTGTATAAATAGATCAAGGTTGCAAAGCAGCTCTCAAGTACACTGATAGACGAAATCGAATATGAAAAAAGGTTCATTGATTAGATTAATTTGCATATTTAAGATTTATTTTAGTTCTTTTATTGAGGTTAGATTATTAAATTAAATTATTTGCTTGCTTTGATTCATTTGATTGTTTATTTCTTACACATCTTGAACTTTTTGATCCACAATTTTTTAGTGTCAAAGTAGAAGAATCTTGTAATTTGATTCTTCTCCACCACTATTGATCACAGTACTTCGTTTCCTTTGATTTTCTCCACTTCTCTCTAATTACTTTGCTAAAATTCATCTTTCCTTCTCCCAAACCTTTTGTCAAGGAAATAGAACAAAAGATAAAAGCAGTATTTGAAAATTGGAATATCTTACAAAACAAAAGAATGTTATTGGTCTAAAAGAATGTGTTCAAAGGAAACCAACCAAAAGATTGCCCACCAATTTCTTTGGTTGAATAATCTGATATTTGTTGTAGGATCAATTATTACTTCCTTGTTCTTATATGATGTAAGCGGCATTAAGTTATTTGTGATTGCCAATGTTGGCACGGGAGGAATTGGCAAAATTAGAGCAATTAGTACAAGATTGATGGCCACATGCATGACACAAGCACATTCGGCATCATTAATTGAAAACAACAATAGTTACAAATATAAAACATTGTAAGAAGAAGAATTAGAAATTACAATTTTATTATGTTGAGTTCGTCAAATAATTTTTTGCATAGGGTGAACTTTGTATGGGAAGCTAGCTAAATACAAGTGACAATCCTAACCCATGTGGACTTGGACTAGTATATATGGTTACAATTTTGAGTAGATACAAGGGGTCAAGTCCTATGCTAGAAGAAAATACTAGGTCAACCATGTAGCACGTATATAGTGGACAGTGATGCAGATGATGCTTAATCACCTTTTATGTCCAATTGTACATGCTTTTATTTGTTCTTTTAAACCTATGCTTATGATGAAGGAAGAACTTTAGTTAAATCTATCAAAATTTCATAATTCTTCTACTTTCATTTTGAAAGGTCTTCATAACTAAAGTTAAGTAGCAGCAAAAGTGTTGTAAAGCAAGGGATGCTGCAATAATCTGGCATCTTAGGCGGTTGCCACAGGTCAATTTTCTCATTGCATTAATGTGGAAAACTTATGATAAAAACTTTTATTTTTCCCTTGAAGCTATTGTTACTCTATCCAAGAAATATGATATGACTCATGTAGCTCATTCCATGTTCTTGCAATAATAGAATATACTGTTAAGCATCTCCCATTTTTAATTCTATTCAGTCTGATTGTTGAATTTAAGGATCTTTCGCTTATGTTGGATGGGTTACCCCTTAGGCAGAGTTTAAAGAGGACTTTGAATTACATCATTTTACCAGCACTATTGAAATTATAGAATAAATTAAGGGCACAAAAATTATGTTGGTTTTCTGGGACATTGTTGTAGTAGATATTCTCTCTTTAACTATAGTTGGTGTGGTTCACGGTGGTTTTAGGTCGTTCTAGTTGGATCCATTTTGCATTCCTTTTTTGGAGCCGGTTTCGTCTTTATTTGTTTCTCCATACATAGTGCTTTTTGTTTGGATATTTGATGCATGAGTGGCTTTTAGTTGATTATTCTTTAGGTTATGAAGTAATTCTTTTGTGTTATTGAAATTGATTTTATCAGTCAGTTATTATTAACTTGTCAGTATGATTATTGAGTTTGTGTAACTCTAATAGAAGTTGCTACTTTGCATGATTTAGGATTCTTAATTTGATGATTAAATGCTTTACGGCTTACACTTGCAGGTACCACCAAGTCATTCACATTTTTCCTTCTGAAATACATTTGGGAATTGAACACTTATAGTGGAGGAAGCTATTCTATTCGTGATGCTACTCTGAAAATGCCTCCTTGGTTGGATGTCTGTGTTTCAAATAGTTAGAATCATGCTATCTCTATTGTCCCAACACAAAAAAGAGGGAGGTACTTGCAAGTGTAAACTATAAAGCATTAGAATACTTGTGCATATTAGAATACCTGTAAAATTCATCTTTAATTTTGTAAACCATGGAAACTAGCAACCTGAGTTTTTTTCCAATGAATCTGTTTTTTAATCCGAAAAAAGGTAATAAATATCCAAGAAAGAAAAAACAGGCAATACTTTTTTTTTTTCTTTGCAGAAGTATGTTGGAATACCCCCCCCCCCCCTTTTTTTTTTGTTAAATCCTGGAATATAGACTTGTAGAAAAATATTTGACAATGAATCTCATTCAAGTGAGCTCTTGCTATGTCAACTTGCTACTAGTGTTGATGGCTTTGTTGTTGGAACCCAGCCTAGTTTTATCACACAATCAAGACTACATGGCAATGAGGAGGCATGAAGCTCATTTGCTACTTGTATAAGGGGCTATCTTTGTGATAATGTAATTTGCAGAGTTTTGGTAAGCTGATTTTTGTGATGATATTGCATTTTCAATTTGTTGTGGCAATGTATATGAGTGGAGAAAAGTAATGTTTGCCAAACCAGTCACAATTAAGAAGAAAGACTATTGGCATAAAACTATAAAAGCTAAGATGCAGCCATTGGAGTGGGGCTAATTATAGTATACTGGTGATTCAAAGCAAGCATGACAGAAAATTATTAATCCTCTCGAATGGTCTTGAATGGCCAACATGATCCTACCATTATAAAAGTGGGGAGACATCAATATTTGAAACAAAAATGATGGTTGTGATTAGGACTGAGCAAAAATCCAAAAATGATGGTTGTGATTAAGACTGAGCAAAAATCCAAAAATTCGACTTTGACCCTAACTCCACTCCCACTCCGCTCCAAAAAGTTTGTGTTCACCCCTAGTTGTCATCATCGAATCTGAAATTTAAAAATATACTTTGCAGTTAATTTAACGTCTACTCATTTAAATTAGAACTCTAAGTTATTTAGACTGTGTAGGGAGCTTCAATAAGTGATAGTTTAAAAAAAAAAATTAATGGCTAAATTTTAAAATAAGTTTAACTCGATCAAAAAATAATAAATAGGCTTTAACATAATTATAGAACCTAATTAAAATCTCTAATAATGGTGTCTCAATAGCCACTGAGTCGGGACCAAAAGAGCATTATTTGGAAACTTGTAATTTAGTTGTCAAAATTAGCCCATTAATTAAAGGCATTATTTATATTTGTTATTTTTTTTTATACATTTGGGGAGGGGGTCGAATCCAAGACCTCCATTTTGGAGACTTGGTGTTATGCCATCAAGCCTTAAGCTATGGGTTGATCAGACTATGATGGTTATTTATAATTATTAAAAAAATTCTATTTATAAGTCAGATAGTATAATTGAAGCCTTAAATAATTTTTTCTTTCTCAATAAAGTCTAGAGGATAAAACCTTCAAACTATTTTTCATGTAAATCATTAACCTTAAATAATTTTTCTTATATTTTCACTTTAAATTATATGTTAAGAAGTCTAATATTGTTTAATAAAAAATTTTGAAATACACATTAATAAATTAATTATTTTTTCTAAATTTAGTTTTAATTTAATTTTGGTGCGGACACATTCTTAAAAATAAATTATATATAAAAATTATAAAAAATCTTGGAACTATAGGAAAAGAAAAAACAAAAACAAAAACAAAATTGGAGAAAGACAATTCTAGAAATATTGAAATTTTAGAAAAATTTAGAGAACAAATGGGGATTGTAAATTTTTTTATGGGCATCATTTGCTATATTTATAGAAATATAAAAATATAGGATATATTTGAATTTTTTTAAAATTTTGGGGGGCCATAGTCATAACGTAGGTCTGCCGTTGTATATAATGCTATTATTCTGACCAATGAAAACCTCCCCCTTCTCACATGTTTTGGATTTAAATTACTTATACTCGGTCCAGTGCCATCGACAAATTGATTGGAAATAGAATTATGATAAAATAAAAAAAATTCTCTGAAAACAACGCGGATATGAATAAAATGCTTCTAAACATTCATCCTCTCATAGAAGTGTATTTTCCTATTATGATACGAAGGGTTTCTTTCCTAATTTTTTTTTTCTTTTTTCTTTTTGCAGTTTATCACTCTCTCCTGATGTGGGCTTGTTCTTTATCGTTTCTTGAATTGGTTAGGGGTGTGCCATCTTTTACTTCTAGTCCCTATAACAATTCATTTATCATAGTGCATTGGTGTGATCCCTTTTTGTGGTTCTTTAGCCTATGGCGGATGTGGTTATGGCTCTGGTTCTATATTTCCATGCACGATAATTAGAGTTACCCTTTGGAAGTTACACAAAATATAATGTAATTAATCATTATCTAAAAAATATATAAGAATTTGAAAAGAGGGAGGAAACAAAAAAAGTAGAAGGCAGGGAGAGCAGAGGAAATGAGGAGTGCTCATCGCTTCTCCCTGGAAACTCAAAGGTTGAGGGTGATATGTTAGTGCTGCATGGGCCCCTAAGCAAATCTTCTCGCTTTCTCCTCTGAATGAATATTCCATGTCCATATTAAACTATGGATGTAAAGTCAAAATATTAATTACAAGTAGCGATAAAAATTAATTCAAAAATTCTCTTGAACCAATTTCTCATGATTCAAAAGCATTTTCTTGCCCACAACTTTCCTAATCCCAATCATATATTGCTTTTCACTTGCTATGTTTATTCATATCTACTTATCAAAAGTGAGGGAAAAAAAAAAAAAAAGCGAAAATCATATCTAGGCATGGCAAACACAATATCAAGAGTTTTTTTTTTTTTTCTTTTTCTTTTTGGAGCCACTACCTCAAAAAATCTTTCATGTGCATGCCTACAGAACAATTAAAAAAAGTAACCAGTGTTGTAATTCGTTTGTTATAGGGATTAATCTTTTGGATTGCAATTATGTTAACATGAACCTTGAAACACCCAGTGCACTAATGACATTTCAAATGGGGTTTCTTTAGAACTCTGATCAAGCACTGTTTGGACAACCGAATTTCTTATATGTTAACCTATATAATTCTCTCTCTCTCTCTCTCTCTCTCTCTCTCTCTCTCTCTCTCTCTCTCTCTCTCTCTCTCTCTCATGAACAATAAGATCTTACAGTGCAAGAGCCAATTTATACCATTTGGAGAAAATTAAAATTCATTGTTCCACCTGTTTTGAGATTCTCCATGTAATGTGAAATAATGAATTCTAGCTTGCAGCTTCAAGGAGTGTCAGGATAGTAAATGCACTATCCTCCGACTCTCATCTTCAAGATCGTTATGTTGCATATCCATGGGAGAGGAGAATGTATGAGTTTCTATTAGTTCCATTTTGAAGTTGCATTTCTATATATACTTCTCCTGCCTAAAGCTTCAGATCAAGTTGCTTCTCACAACAATAATTTGGAAGATACCCTTGCTAGGGCAAATGCATGGCTTAATGCATCTCAAGCCACTGGGCTTCCTAAATCCTTTATGAACATTCAAACTGAGTCATTACTTACCAAGGTAAACATTTTTCATCTCACCAAAGCAATATGAGCATAACTATTATTGTCATTGTAGTGTGATGGATAAGCATTTTCACCAGTAACCTTTGTAACAATTAATGGCATGCCTTTAGGCCACATTTTGTGGAAAGTAATTATACATGGATAACCTTATATTACATCTTCATGTTTATTATTTTGAAATAGCTCTATGAAGGATGGGTGATGGAATGAACTTGCCAAAATATCTTAGCAAGTTTCTAAGCAGCAATTCATGTTGATGTTAAGACCAGTTTTAAAATAAGGGATACTTAGGTAATGAGAGACCTCCAAATATTTTGTGGGAGTCACTTCATGTTTAACCACTATTCTTCCTCCACCATCTGGACCACCCTTCATCCACGCATGCTATACAAATTATTGTTGGTGCCAGAAATATGTGACACTGTATGTCTTTTAAGTGAGAGTATAACCTATAGTCTTCCTGAAATCCTAGTATCATCGAGTTTGAAATTTAAAAAAATATACCTTAAAGTTAATTTCAAGTAGAACTACAAGTGACTGAGACTGTATATGGAGACTCAGTGATCACTGATAATTTTAAAATGGAAAAAAAAAAATTGAATAGCCAAATTTTGAATTTTAAAATGAGTCTACCTTGATTAACAAATAATAAATAAGCATTAACCTAAAAGACATGCTACACAATAACATCACAGCCAACACACTAGAATTTTTGAAATGTGAAAAAAAGAGTGTAAAAGAGTAAAATCACATATTTAAATAGCGTGAAAAAATATAAAACTACCATGTAGAATTTTTCTTAACCTAATTATTAAACTTAATTAAAATTACGAAACAACCATAATAATTAATAGCTCGTAGTCTTATTCAATATAGCCCATCAAATATTATTTAATCCCAATAAAATATTCTTATTAGGGTCATATTGTTTCATCTAAGAAGAATTATAGATTTAGTTTGACCCATGGTGATATAAATGTACGTAGAATTAAATCGAAGACATTTTTTTGTTTGTTACTCAAAATACTTTTCCAGCTTGTGCCATGACCCACAATCAAGATTTTTATAAAAACTTTATTGATATTTTAACAATTTCAATTTATTTTTTCTTCCTTTTATATAACGATATTTACGAAGGGCCACAAGATCATGTTAGTAAACAAATAGCTAAATATGCTGTTTTGATTATAGGATTTGAACGAAAATAAGAAAAACAAATATCGATTGATAAAACATAGCGAGGAACAGGTTGAAGAATTAGCGGATGCATAAAAGAGGCTAAAACCTCTAGTCTAACAGAGAATGAAACTGACATAATTTATAAAACTTCAAGTCTAATAGTATTTTCAATGCAAGCTTGCATTTCTACTATTGTGAGTCCTTATAATTCTTTCTCGTGCCTTCTTTACATAATTAAGAGAGTAGTATATTTCACTTTTGATAACTAAGTGTGAAAAGAAACCAAACTTGCACATTACGTTATTATAAAACTTAAGACTAACAAGACAAATATATGGTATAAGTTGACCTTGCTAATCTGACAACTTTTAAAAGGGGCATTCAAGTCTGTCATTAGAGTTAAGAAATAATGATTGAGAAATGAGATAGATAAACAAACAACCCCTTAATGTCAAGAACATAAATGAAAACATCGCAGCCATCCATAGGTAAAATTAAAACAATTCTGAAAACAAAATTCTAAAGTAAATAAGGGAAAGTTGGAACATCACAAAAACCAAATAAAAATAAAGCAATATTTTTTTTATAAGTAAAAACAAAGTAATATTCTTCCATTAGGACAACCTCCTTAAACTCCGATCCACAAGCATGTCACCTCTGAATACCTTCTGAACATCAGGCAACTAAATTACCTGAAAATGACACTCCAATATCCACCAATTGGTCACTCATGTAAAATCAATGAAAAAATCTCATCAAGTGACGATGATAACACTACGAGTTTTTAAACGATTCAATCAATAATATTCACGATCAGTTTTCAAGTGATGCATATGCTAGCATCTAGACAACCACAACTCCCATCCGCTATGGTTTTTCCCCTCCCAAAATTAGCCATTAAATTCAACCTACTCAAAATGCAGTCAACCATTTAATCCTAATCGTAGAATGTAATCCAGTGCAGCCAATATTACCCTGCCTTGCCGCTCACTCAACTTCACAAAATTTTACCAAGTTCAGATTTGCATATCACCACCTTTGAAACCTAAGGACTTATACAATGACAAGGACAAGGCTTGCCTTACAAATTATTTACTCGTTGCATTGCACGCTCTTGAAATGTTCACCATCCTTTAGGATCCAACCATCAGAATTGTACCACATCACTTATTTACCATTCATATTTGTCAGTTTTTCCTATTCAAGGGTGTAATAGATCAATTTTGAAAGTTTAAAGAGGAAAGTATAAAAAGCACAGATAGTTTTAATGTGGATTTGGATCCTCTACAGTTCCTGAACGAACTAAACTCTTGAGCCAAGAGTGAGGGAGAGATAAACATGCAAAGTGGGTCATACAACATTTATTCAGTATTTAATGTTGCCTCTTAAATTTACTCGAATAGCCACACAGTAGTAACTAAATGCTATGGGACCCACTTTGTGTCTCAACCTATCTCTCACTCTAGGCCCTATAGTTCGAGCAGGACCTCTAAGAGAGATCTATGATAGTTTGGGAATAAAAACTGTATTAAGAAAAAGGAAAGAAAAGAAAAAAAAAAAATATCCTTCAAAAATATAGAAATTAAGGTAAAAACCTTGAGACCAAATATACGTGAGAGGGAAGAAAATAAATATATCGATCTCATATTCATTCAAGATGCAAAAACGCTAACCATAGAAGAGATGGCCTTCCCAAATCCATTCTTTCCCACGGTTTCCTGAACCTACTTGACAAACATAAAACAAAATAATGAAAAATAAGCAGCAGAAATTGAATCCTAACAGCAATCACTCGCATGTTTTTGTATCAGTTCAAACTCAGATCTTATAATTCCGAAGCAAAAAATTAAATAAATAAATAAAGAAAAAAATCATCACAAGTAGTGATTTGTTATTTCAGTAAATTTGTTTTAAAGGAAAATAAGATAATCAAAGCCACAAACCGGTAAGCAAGACCTAAAAGCCAAGAGTTAGTTGTGGATTCATTCTCTCTCTCTCTCTTTTTTTTTTTTAATTAACATCGAGTATTTGGGAACAGCATTCCGAGTCCCAAGTAATCCTGGAGGGCACAGGCCATTGGCAAGGAGTTTCCAGCAAGTGCACCTTAAGTAATTCAGGGGGAAAATCCACCCAATCCGATAGCCCCAAGAGATTGTTAGCACCTTGTGGAATTTGAACCTTAGACCTTGGTGGGAGCATACCACCAAGACCAAGGTCTTTACACCACTTGAGCCAACCGCTAGGAACTAGCTACGGACACATTCATAGACCCCATATGCACACGAGGTCAATGCCCTACAAATTCTCCCGTTTAGATTACGTAATGTTTCTTCTTTGACATCAAGCCGAAGGTTCTTCTCACCTTGACTACCCCAAGGGACAAAAATGCTCTGAGAAAGCGATAATTGGTTGATGGAGGACAAAATTATCAAAGTACAAGATGCCCATTGGTTGTGAACTTGGGGGAGGCCAAATCAACAAAGGTGCCTCAGGTAATTGAGTGAAGTAACTAAAACAATAACATCTTAAGCATATGCAAAGCTGTAAATAATTAATTAAATCAATCCCCTTCAAAAATAATATTCATTTACCTCGCTCATCCTCAGCAGGTTTTAGCCTGAAAGACAGCACTGAAATTTCAGGCATAGCATCTCGCACAACAATTTGGTAGGTCTTAATCTTGCCTCCGTCAGCAAAGTCCTTGGCCTCGAAGGTTATATAATACCTCATTATATCAAAAAGGTGAGCCATTGCTTTTGAAACCTTAACAAGCTCCAGCTTCAGAGAAAACTAAAAGCCATCAAGAAAAATTGAGGAGACAGCTGAGAGTCCTCTCCTAGTAGGGTGAGGTTTTTTTCTCTCCTTCTCTTGGGGAAGAGTGAGGTCTCTTGGACTATCTAGACTGGTCTGAAGAGTGAACAATGGAAGAAGAATTAGCTAGACAGTGGGAAGGTTTATGCCTTACTGAGAAGGAACAAGAGGAGGTGGTCTTACTACCCAAGTCAGTCACCAAAGCTGCACAACAAGGCAAGTACTGCTTGTTAGCCATGATCATAGCAGAAAGACAGGTGAATCGAGAAGCCTTCAAGACCACAATGGCCAAAATATGGAGATGTGAGAGCTGGTTTCAGTTTTCAGAAGTTGGAATGAACAAGTTCCTGATTGAGTTTCACCAAGAGAAGGATCTCAAACATGTGCTAAGGGGCAGACCTTGGTCCTTTGATAGGTGGTTGATATGCCTTCAAGCCTTTGAAGGAAACAAATCCATCAATGAGGTCTCCTTCAATAAGGAAGAGTTCTGGATACAGGTTTACAACTTACCTTTAGCAAGTATGACTTTTGAAGTGGGAGTTCAGATTGGTAGGAAGATAGGTAGATTCATAACAGCAGAAGTTGATGATAGAGGCATTGGATGGGGGAAGTTTATGAGAATAAGGGTGGAGATGAGTATTACAGAAGCTCTTATCAGAGGGATATTTTTAACTATAGAAGGGAAAAAGGCCTGGATCCCTATAAAATATGAGAGATTACCCACTTTCTGTTTCAGGTGTGGGATTGTAAAGCACTCCAAACAGGGCTGCTCCATCAGTTCTATGGATAGTAAACAGTTGCAATATGGGGCGTGGTTGAGGGCTCCTACAATGAAGGATAGGGAATACACCAACAAGAAGTATGGGGAAGAAGGAAAGCAGCATAGCACAGACGAGCAACCATGGAGGCAGGGCGAGGAGGTCAGGGATGAAGGGCAAAACAGTAAGTCTGAAACAAAAGGAGAGTCTCAGGGAAGTGGTCAGAAAGATGTTGACAGCACATTCTCTGTTGATCCTTCTGACACCAAACACCATACCAGCCTTTCTGCAGAATCAGCACAGGACCCTTTTAAGGAAAGGTTGACCATCCCATTTTGGAATGGTCCTAAACCACCTTTTCATGCAACAGAAGCGTGCCTCATGCAAGGCATAGAGGAACCACATGGTCCACTAGTCAGTGACTGTATGGGCAAAGACCAGAAGACAAAACTGGACCCCATGAGCAGCCATGACCTAAGAGCCCAAGCTACATCCTTGGCCTTTTTTGTCTCGGATCAGGTCCAAGTTCTGGAGAAAATAAGAACAAGATCAACTTGGAAGAGGAAAGCTAGGGAGAATAAACCAGCTAGCCCAATAGCAGAACCAAAGAACACTAAAGCAAGTCTCCTAAGTTGGATTAAGAGAGAAGTCACTCAGGACAATGCAGGAGAAGAAGCCAATATCATCAAGAAGAGGAAAACAGTGGTGGTGCCTGATGCAAGTCCCAATAGAGATGAAGTGGTGGAGGCTGTTTCACAGCCCCACCCTACACAATGAGCTGCCTAAGTTGGAACTGTCGAGGGCTTGGGAACCCTCGAATAGTGAATAAGTTGCATCTTATGGTGCAAAGTAAGTCCCCAAAATTTGTTTTCTTGATGGAAACAAAGAGCAACAGAACAAAGGTGGAAGCTGTCAAAAGGAGACTGCGATTTGACAACAGCTTTGTAGTCAATTCGAGAGGAACTAGTGGTGGGTTAGCCTTCCTTTGGAAAGAAGACATGGAAGCAGAAGTGGTGTCATACACACAGAACCACATTTCACTTATAGTGAAGGGCATGAAGGGGGGAATCCCTTGGCATTTGACTGGGTTCTATGGCAACCCAATGACAGCAAAAAGGCAGGAAAGTTGGCTCTTGCTTCAAGCTCTTAAACCTGCAAGTTCAATAGGATGGATGTGTGTAGGTGATTTTAATGAAATAATGTGCTATGGTGAGAAGTGGGGAGGAGCACTGAGACCATACAAACAAATGGAGGCATTCAGAACTGCGGTTTATAGTTGTGGCCTGAGTGATATGGGTTACCTTGGAAGCAAATTCACATGGTCGAATGGAAGGCAAGGGAGGGCCTTCACCAAAGAAAGGCTTGATAGGGCCTTTAGCAACTCTGTCTGGGCACACCTTTACAATGATTCCAAGGTATTTATTCTCCCAGCTCTGAATTCAGATCATAATCCATTATGGGTTACAATGGAGCAGCTGCAAGCGCCTAGAAACAGACAACAAAAACCATTCAGATATGAGGCATGCTGGTTAATGAAGGAAGAAAGCTCTAAACTGATTGAGGAAGCTTGGAGGGCACCAAGACAAACTGTGAACAAAATGCAAGGTACCATTGACAGACTAAAAACCTATAGATCAAAGCTGACTCAATGGAGTAAGCAAACTTTTTCCACTGCAAAGAGAGAAGTCTGTGCCCAAATGGACTACATCTCTACATTACAAGAAAGGAACACAGGCCAGCTAACAGAGGAGATAAAACAAGCACAACAAGAAGTAAACAAACTTCTTGAGGCCGAAAATATTAAGTGGAAACAAAGAGCCAAGCAGAGGTGGCTGGCTGAGGGGGATAGAAATACCAAATATTTCCACCAATGTGCTTCAGACAGGAGAAAATCCAATGTAGTCAGAAAATTGTTGGACAGCAATGGACAAGCAGTAAGTTCGAAAGAAGGAATTTGCGCTCTATTCCAAGAATACTTCACAGAGATTTTCACTTCCTCTAACCCCAGTAACCCAGAAGCATGCATAGCATCAATGGAAGCTCGGGTAACAGCAACACAAAACTCCATGCTGACAAAGGCCTACAATGTGCAAGAGGTGGAAGAAGCTCTTTTCAGCATGAATGGTCTAAGCTCCCTAGGACCAGATGGATTCCCTGCTATCTTCTACCAAAAGCACTGGCCAGTGGTGGGACCACAGGTGTGTGATACTATCCTAAATGTCCTTAATTCAGGTGGCAACCTAAGGGACATCAATAGCACATTCATTGCCCTCATTCCCAAGAAGAAAGTTCCCAACACAGTCACAGAATTCAGGCCCATATCTCTCTGTAATGTACTCTATAAACTCATTTCTAAATGCATAGCCAACAGAGTAAAGAAGGTCTTACCTAGTGTCATTTCTCCTTCTCAATCTGCTTTTATCCCTAATAGACTAATAACTGATAATGTTATTATTGCTTTTGAGGCTTTGCATACTATGAAATGTAAATTGTTAGGAAAAGAAGGGTACATGGCATTAAAACTAGACATGAGCAAAGCTTATGACAGAGTTGAGTGGGGCTTCCTTAGAGCTGTGCTTCACAAGATGGGGTTCTGCAGTCAATGGGTGGAATTAATGATGAGATGTATAGAATCTGTCTCATATGCTCTTTTAGTGAATGGTGAGCCTCAACAAGAGTTCCTACCTTCTCGAGGCATAAGACAAGGTGACCCACTGTCACCTTATCTTTTCATCATGTGTGCAGAGGCACTAAGCAACCTGATTCACAAGGCTGGGGAAGATAGACTGATTAATGGGGTACCAATAGGGAAGAGTCATTTAAGAATCTCCCACCTCTTTTTTGCAGATGACAGCCTGCTATTTTGTAAGGCAAATGTAATGGAATGGAATAGAATGATAAATCTTTTAAGAACTTATGAGATGGCATCTGGCCAAAGATTAAATCTGGAAAAAACTTCCATTATTTTCAGCAAAAACACAGCAAGGCAGACCCAAGACTACATTCTGTCAATTGCTGGGATAAGATCTGGTTTGGCCTATGAAAGGTATCTAGGATTACCATCCGTGGTGGGAAGAAACAAGTCAAAATCCTTCCAAGACATTCTAGACAAAATCAGATTGAGGCTTAGTAACCACAAAACTAAAACACTATCTCAGGCAGGGAAGGAAATATACCTCAAAGCAGTCATCCAAGCCTTACCCACCTACACTATGAGTGTTTTTAAACTACCTTCCTCCTTCCTTCAATCCATCAACAGTGTTATCCAGCAATTCTGGTGGGGTCAGCAGGAGAAGGAACACAAGATTCATTGGGTATCCTGGAGAAAAATAGGACAAGCAAAGGCAATAGGGGGACTCGGTTTTAGGGATCTTGTGTGTTTTAACAAAGCCATGCTCTCCAAACAATGTTGGAGACTAATCCAAGATCCTAATTCCTTGGCTGCCAAGGTCCTACAAGCCAAATACTACCCTAATTTCAATTTTCAGGAAGCAAAATTAGGGTCCAAGCCTTCTTTTGTTTGGAGAAGCCTCCTTGCAGCAAGACAAGTTATAGAAGATGGTGCTTTTTGGAGGCTCGGAACAGGATCTGAGATTCATATATGGGAAGACAAATGGCTTGGATATCCTAATCCTAGCAAAGTCACCAGCCCAATGAAAAATCTGGATGTAAAGGCAAAGGTTGCAGAATTGATCAACCCTGAAACCAAGCTGTGGAAAACTGAACTAGTCCAAGACACCTTTGCCGAGGGGGAAGCAAAATTGATACTGCAAACCCCTATTAGCTCAGTGGAAACCAGAGATAGGATCATATGGAATGGTACGAAGGAGGGGTCTTTTTCAGTAAAAAGTGCTTATCACATGGAAAAGGCTAAGCAGGTGGCAAGCCTAGACCAAGCCTCAACGAGTAACAAGCATCAAGAAGTGTGGAGTAAAATCTGGCAGCTGAGAATAACCCCTGGGGATAAAATGTTTCTGTGGAGAGCATGCCATGAGGCCCTCCCCACTCAAACTAATCTTTTCAAGAGGAATGTAGTCAATGATCCTATATGTCCCATCTGTTGTAGGGAAAATGAAGATGTTCTCCATGCATTGTGGAGCTGTGCAGCAGCAATGGATGTGTGGAGTTTATGTTCTAAAAGAATCCAAAAAAGATCAACTAAGCAACCTCCCATGCTACTGTTTTTTGACTATCTAACCAAGGTGCTGAATGAAGAAGAAGTTCAGGAATTTGTGGTAGTGGCAAGGAAAATCTGGTGGAGACGAAACTCATTCATTTTCAACCAAGAATTTACAAAGCCTCACACTATTGTCAAGGAAACCAGAACCTTGTTAGATATGTTGGCAGAGAAGGATATTGATCTTAACAGCAAAAAACCACCAAGCTGCCCCTTAACAGAAGTATGGCAGGCACCTTCACCAAACTGGTTTAAGATCAACTGGGACGGAGCAGTGGACAAGGAAAGAGGAGTAATTGGAATAGGAGTGGTAATAAGAGATAGTGACAATCAGGTTATTGCCACTATGCGACTAAAGAAACAGATTTATCCAGATCCTCTCCTAGCAGAAGCATATGGTGCCTTACAAGCAGCCAAATTTGGCCTAGACCTTGGGTTGCAACAGGTCATCCTTGAGGGAGATTCTTTGCAGGTCACAAAAGCTTTACAAGAAGGAAAAGAAGCATGGTGTAGTGCTAGCATGTACATGCATGAAACAAGGTCATGCCTTTTAAATTTTGCAAAGTGGGAAGTTTCTCATGTTAGGAGAAATGGTAACATTGTAGCTCACTTACTAGCAAAAGATGCTCTTAATTGTCAAGAGTTAATTGTAACAATGGAGGAAGCTCCTCCATGTATTTTATCATTTTTATAATGAAATGACAGAAGAGTATACCCTTTCAAAAAAAAATTAACAAGCTCCAGCTTTGCCTTTTTCTCCTACATACGAATTAATGAGCTCATAATTATAAGTAATTTGTATTATGGCACACAGTCAATAACTACGCATATATTTACCCAGATTGAGGAGAGAGACATTTTCATCAACTAATTTAAGAACCAAGGCCGGAGATGTACAAACTAGATTCGTTCTCTCTCTTCTCTCATGACTCTCCATCTTCTTATTCCAGGCACTTCTCACCGGGAATAATCCTTAATCTTTCCAGTTTCTTTTTTTTTTTTTTTTTCATCTTTTCTTTTTTATTAATTTTTTTCTCTTTCTGGGCTTGGTGCTAAATCTTAACAAGTTGAAGACGGTGTGTAGACTTTGGGTCAAAGCAAAGCTGCTTGTTTTTCTTAGGAAATGTGGTACTCTTTTTTGCATTTCTGATAATAGCAGGAACACGAACAAAGTCTCTTTATCTTACAAAGGGATCGTTAACCGGATGCTATGGTAGTGGAGTGGTTGAGGCCTACCGGCAAGATGGGATCATATCAAACTAAAAGGGGTGAAAGAGTTTTCTTGGTTCAACGCTGCCACAACTCGTATGGAAGTCTTGGGAAATTGGTTTGAGTACGGTACCAGGACCGGCAAGGGCATTATTGTGATACTAGAAGGTTGGAAAGGGAGTGGATGGGCTGGTTTTGTGAGAAAAAAATAAGAGAGATGGCATGTTTTCAACCCTTTGTTTCTGTTCATATCTATAGTGACGGTGCTACACGGGACTACAAAGGGAAAGAGGTTGTCAGGGGCACTTCAAGAAAAGGGGCTCCTTCTTCTCATGAAGTTTCGTACTTGTCAGCATTGTTGATGCCAATGGCAGGGTCGGTTGGCCCACATCAGAATGCCATCAATGGTGCTTATCAGAAGGATGGCTTTGTGTGTAAATAGTAAGGATAGGCCGAAAGGTGTGTCCCGCAGAATTGTAAAGATGGCAGTGATGACGGTAGGCCATCCGAGGTGCTGCAGAAGTTTGGAGAAGTGGAGGGGTCGTTTGGGGATATTCGGGAGATTGTTGGCTTGGAAGGAGGGTTTTGAAGCATTGTTGAAGGAGGTAGTTTGGGGTTTGGACTTGTTAATGGGCTTGGGTTACGAGTCTTTTGGGTCATAAGGAGCCTAATAAGTCGATGGGGGCATCTATTGGGCTTAAGGTTTTTAACAATAAGAACATATATGGGCTGGATAGAAACAATAACAATAGGCCTGTGCAGTGGCGGGCTAAGAATCAACACGGGGCCACCAAGACCCAAAAGCGAACCGTATGTGGTAAGTTGGAACAAGGTTTGCTTACCGGTTTCTTGTGAAAGATTGGGGATTCGAAATTGGACTCTTTTCAACAAAGCTCTACTTGGAAAATGGTTGGGCGGTATCACATTGAGAGGGATGCATTATTGAGAAATATTCATGATGTTAAATATGGGAGGATGTTAGGGAGTTGGTGTTCTAATGAAGTTAGAGGAATGTATGGGGTGGGGTATTGGAAGTCTACTAAGATGGGTTTGGGAGAATTTTTCAATAGTTTTAAATACAAAGTGGGGGTGATGGAACAAGGATTAGTTTTTGGCATGGTATTTGATGTGGGGATATAACTCTTAAGAATGTTTGTCCTTCCCTATTTAGTATTGTAAGAGATCAAGAAGTTGATTCTTTTTCTTTTTAAACAAAAATCTCAAATGGAATGTAAAATTTTATTAGAGATGTGCACGATCGGGAAGTGAAAGTTGTTTCTGATTTTTTTGGAACATTATATGATATGAAGATTGTTCAGGGAATGGAGGATAGTTTGTTGTGGCTTCCCACTAGAAATTCTAGATTTTTGGTTAGCTCCTTTTATAAGGCATTAACTTGTCATTGTGTTAATAAATTCCCTTGGAACTGCATTTGTAGATCCAAGGCGCCTAGTAAGGTTGTATTTTTCTGCAAAGTTGCTTTTCCTTAGAAAGATTTTGACCGTGGATAATTTGAGAAAGCATCGATTATTTGTTGTGAATTGGTGCTTCATGTCTAAGAAAGACGGTGAATCTGTCGACCATCTATTTCTTCATTTTAAGGTGGCTAAGACTTAGTGGAATGAGATCTTTGGTAGGACAGGTATTGCTTGGGTTATGCCTAAGCAAGTTATGGATCTTTTAGCATGTTAGCAAGGTTTTAAGGGGAGCCATTGCATTGTTGTCATATGGAAGATGATCCCTTCATGTTTGATGTAGTGCTTATGGTTGGAAAAGGTTATGCCTATTTACTTGTCAATAAAATTCATCAAAAAAATTTAGAGGTAAACCCCTGCCGATCAAAAAATAAAGTTCGGGGTAGATCTCTATCTCCGCCTTTCTCTCCTTATAATCATGTATCAACATCTTTTTTGCTAATGAAAGTGCCCCACATTTGATATCACATAAGGAGCCTTGATTGTAAAAAATTCTTAGAGACTTCCACTCCAAGTGATTCTAGGGTTACCATCCATGTAAACTTCATATAATCATCTCCGTAGCACAACACTTTTAACAAAACTAAAATCAAGAAAATACGCGGAAATATCGATGCAGTATTTAAAAAAACCAACCGAGAAGCGACGATTGTATTCGTCGATTG
Organism: Carya illinoinensis; assembly: GCF_018687715.1. Lineage (NCBI taxonomy): Eukaryota > Viridiplantae > Streptophyta > Magnoliopsida > Fagales > Juglandaceae > Carya > Carya illinoinensis. The sequence continues at coordinate 33,837,928 of NC_056765.1, forward strand.
CAAGCTGCGCATATTCTTTGTATCTATCGAAGCGGTTGAGGTTGTGTGGTTGAATCAAATTGAACATGGGGCTGTCACGGATTTTGGGAATATCAAAGCCCTAAAATAACAAATCATAGGATTTCAAGAGAGGAGATGAAGGAACGAAGCCAAAGTTAAAGAAAGGCGTGATCGAGAAAGTTAGAAGAAGAGAATGAATTCGGCACAGACCTCGCTCTTGGCAACCTTGCACTTGTAAAGGGCGTGGTCTTCGTCGGGCAAACGTTCATCGTCATCGAGATCGCTATCCTCTCCTTGCACCCGTTTCGTATTTGACTCTGCCGAATCCATTGGATTTCTGAAGTAGCCTGCCTGTGGCACAGCTAATATATGAGCTCAAAAGGACGGATCAAGCGCCACGTCTACATGACTTGCCAATTATCCCGTGATCAAGCCATTTTTGCAATTGACGGCTTAATAAGGGGCATCGTGTCAAAATAATTAGTGAGAAATGATATTTACAAAATTAACTTTTTAATCGTAGACTCTACTTTTTTTAAAGTAATTGCATGGCATTTTCACATTTTACGATTGTATATAGTATTACTCATATAAAGTATTTGGTTAGTTCTCTTCAAGTATGGATGGTGTGTTTGATATATGCTAGTAAGGGTGTCAAATCGTGTTATGGGTCGTATTCATATCATATTAAAGTAGGTATATTATAGTATATAGATCAACCTTAATTCGATCTGTTAAGTTTATTGTGTCAAAATCTCAAACTCTAACACAATCCATTAACATATTAAGTCGTGTTGTATCAATCTGTTGCAAACTTTTTATGTAAATGGATTGAATATGCTCAAAATTAATCCGTTTGACCTGTTTAAATTTAGCATAACTTTATATAAATGTTGAAATCACTATATTTATAAAAATTATTAAACTAACTACAACTCCAAAATTACAATCAAAATAATAAAAATATGAAAATTAAAATTTTAATAATTTTACTTTTAGGTATAAAGGTATAATTATAACTTTAACTTTATTAACATATCATAACGGGTTAAAACAGGTTGACCCGTTATCAACTTGTTGAGCAATCGTATCTTAATGGGTCAAGTTGTTTTGACCCAAACCCGTTAAAACTAAACCATAATCCCTTATTATCATGTCGTGTTTGATTAACGGGTCGTGTAACATATTATCACCCCTAATATATAGCAGTACGATATTAAATAAGGGTTAATTATAAAATTAGATTTTTAAAAATCTTTTTTCTTTTTAAATGAATCTCAACTTTCATTAAACGAGGTTAATAATACAACTTGGGATATCCTCAAGCTCTATTAGTACATCATTTAATTCAAGACCCTTTTTGGCTAAACATTACATAGGGGGGAGTTCGGTCTGGTCTGGTCTCGGGAGGTTTTGTGGACCAGACAGGTCCAGACCTATTTGATTCAGAGTTTTCCCACCCTAGATAAGATCGAACCGGACTCCCTAAGAACTGATTTGATCTGGTCCTTTTGATCCACCTTAGATCTTTTTTTTTTTTTTTTTATCTAAATGAATTTTATTTAATATTTATGTAATTATATTGTGATGTAAATAACATACATCAAATTATTCAAATTTGTCTTCTAAAAGAAAGAAAAAAAACCATTTAATCATTGTTTTTTCTCAAGCTACAGTTAATTGCCCACTAGACGATTGATATATGCTATGAAATCTAAGTTGCATCAAGTTCATTAATTAGATCAGCACTATTAGTAGAAAGCAATAATTACAAAATATGAAGATAAATAGGGATGATCCATGAAACATAATCTCTTGATAGAAAGACTGCAAATCTACACAATATACAAAACATGCTACAAATCTCTTAGACGTCTCTGCAGCTAATCAGCTGATGGTATGCTTGGTTGGTTCAAGAATTTCCTAGATGGTTCAAGAATTTCTACACCAAACGTTGGAGATAACAGCTGCCCCATAACTTGAACATAAGACATATTGCAACTTGGAATAAACTACATATAACTTTCTGTCTTCAGTCCAACTAGCAGGAGAATGCCCCCCACACACAAAATATCACTTTGTAAAGAACAACACAATAAAATAGCAAATTATATAACCATTCATCCATTCTTAATCATTCTTAATCTAATAAAACAGAATAAACAGCTCACCTTTTTAGTTTTTAATCAGCATTGGGTTAAGGGCCGGTGGGTATTGAATTTGATCCCTCCATATAATCAATAAATTCCCCAACAAGTTCTATCCATAAAAATTTAAAACAAAAACAAGTTAAATAATTTTAAATAACATAGAAGATAAAGCAAAATCTACCACAAAAGACACCAAAAGTGAATTTATTACATACTTATATCCAACTGCTTCTCAAATTCCTCCACTTCATCCTTTAAAGTCCTAGTAAAGGTGGGCAGCGGGGCCCCGCACTCCACTACCCCGCCCCTGTTCGCCACGTCCCGGCATGGCAGGGCGGGCAACACAACCCAGCATGGGCGAGGGCAAGGGGCCCTGCCCCGCATTCAGTCCCCCTAGCGGGGGCGGGGCGGGGTTGGCTCAACCCCGCCCCACCCCCACCTATATATATTATATATATAAAAAAACATAAATATATGTTTATATATATAAATATAAATATATATTTATATTTTACAAATTTTGTATATATAAATATATATATTACAATTTGTTAGACTTGTTTACAAAATATGCATTAGCAAATTTAAAAACTATATAGTTTAAAACTATTACACTATAACTTACACAAAATATGCACTAGTAAATTTAAAAACTACATAATTTTTAAATTATAGTCATATTTATAAAATTTTAATTTATAATTTGGATCTAAAAAAATATATATATATATATTTTCACTTTTGGATCTATAAATAATTTTTAAACATAGAGAAATGTAATTCATATTTGAAATAGAAATGAGGCGGGGTGGGGGGCCGAAGGGGAAAACCCCACCCCGGCACTATGAGGGGCGGGGTGTGGGGTGGGGGCTACCCCGCACCGTATGGTGCGGGTAGCACCCCTAGTTCTAAGGCTTATTAGACTAGAAGAAGAACGAAACCAATTTTGTGCACATATAAGACCCTCAACCATCATTGGATTTAAACTACTTCGGAAATGGTCAAGTACATGACCTGTAGTGCTAAATGTAGATTCAGAGGCCATGGTAGATACTGGTATTGCAAGTATATCGTATGCAACATTTGAAAGTACGCGATATATAACGGAATTTGCCTTCCACCAATTTAGAAGGTTAAAACTATCACCTTGATCCTCACATTTTTTAGCTAGATATTTATCAACCTTTGACTTGCTTTCCAAAAAATCTTCTAACTGTAACTCTTGCTTAAATTGGGCCATCAATCGTGACTATCTAGTCACAGCCATGTTTGTTGAAGGACTTGCATCTTCGTGTGGGGAACTTGTGTGCTGAAGAGAACTCTCTTCTTCATTTCTCATATATGCCTCGTATATGTGAATAAATGTATTTTTTACCCTCCAACTCAAATTAATAGTCTTTTATTGATCATTTGCATACATTTTTCTCAACCTAAAGTCAATATATCGCATCTTGTAGGGAAATTCAGGAAGAATCCCAACATACAGTAACATATTCTGATTATCTAAGTTCTCCCAATACTTTTCAAAAATTTTCTTCATATTTGTTACCATTAATCCCACCACGATGCTTCATTCTTTCACACTCCATGTTAATGGCATTTTTAATAATAACCAACTCCGTAAAAAAAAAAAAAATACAGCAAGTCACATATTCACCCTCCGAGAAATGTAAAGTTGCATAATGAAATAATTCAAGAAATGTCACAAAAAACTATACCTTATCCCAATCGAATGCATTGGGAGGTCCTAACTTCTTTGACTTTCTCCTATTCATCACATCATCTTTATCATCGTCATCATTATCATCTTCAATATTACCTAAAAATCTCATATCTTCTTCCTCCAACTGATCAAAAGCCTTTTTAAATTTTGAAGCCCTCTCCCACATAAGATAGGTGGAGTTCCACCTAGTCGGTACATCTAGGCAGACATGGCTTTTGGATTGAATTTCTTCCAATCCCACACATTTCTTAAATGTACTCCACCTTTGAGGAGATGATTTAACATACTTCACAACACTCCTCACCTTCGCAATGGACTCCTTATATTCTTTCAACCCCTCACAGATGATTAAGTTTAAAATGTTGGCACAACATCGAACATGAAAAAATTCATGTTCCAAGACTATGTCCCTCCTATACTTGTTTTTTTTTTTTTTTAAATACGAAATGACCCAATTATTAGAACTTGCATTATCAAGAGTGATTGTAAGTAATTTCGATCGCCCCCAATCTTGCAAACACAACTCTATGCCCTTACCAAGTGTATCACCCTTGTGATTTTCAATCAAAGAAAAGGAAAGAACCATCTTGTGTAACTTTCAGTCATCATCAATAAAGTGTGCTGTGAGACACATATAGTTGAGGTTTTGTACGGATATCTATGTATCCTTAGTGAGGGAAATTTGTTGCCCCCAAAAAGCACTTCTCAAGTTATTTTTTTCCCTCACAAATAGATTAAAACAGTCCTAGACAATCGTCCAACGGGATGGAATTATTACCCACTTAGGATAAACCACAAGTATAAACTTCTTGAAACCCTTCTCTTCAACAAATCTAAAGGCAAGTCATAAAAAATAATAATCTCTGCTAAGGCTTGTCGGCAAGCTTCAACACTAAGGCCCCGTTTGGTTAACAAACCACCCTCAACTCACTTCATTTCATCGTTACACTTTCTTCAAATCATCATGCACTTTTTCAAATTTCTATATAAAATATAATAAAAAATTCAACTTTTTCAAATCCCAACACACTCATAATATTTTATTCAACTCAACATCTAAACCTAACCTAAATGTAATGGGCACAAGGCCTCCAGTACCACTACCTCCCTCCACCTTCCAACCTAGAGTTGTCTGGGACTTGTCCGTATTGTTAAACGAACATTTCTTATATTGCTTCTCTATGTGATACTTCATAGACTTCGTGCCATTAATCTTTGTATCACATGCATACGAAACTCCACAATAATTATATGCAGCTCTAGTTTTAGTGGGATCACCTTTTGATATTTTGTAAAGTGATCCCAAACTATTGACCTAACTCTACCATTTTGTGACCCCCCAATATTAGATTTATTACTTACATTGAATGGGGGTGGGGTGGGGGTGGGGGTGGGGGTGGAGGCATATATGGACTATTCATTGACTCTTCTTGCACATCATTTATAGAAGACTCTATCTATGAAAATAAACAACCAACAATATGATTAGATATAAAGTTAACCACTACAATAAATTCTGCTTACTCTTTCAATAGAGTAATAAGTTTCTAAATCTTCTTCACTCGGAATAAAGTGTTAGATATAAAGACTATAAAACAACAAATATTAAAACTCATTCAATCTCACTTAAAGACTATAGAACAATACTTAAAAAAAAAAAAAAAAAAAAAAGATCAGAGAACAATAAAGTGCTACATCAAATCTCACTTAGTGACTTTTGTATCCCAAAAATTAAAATATCATAGCCCAAGCCCAATAACTTGAGTCCACTTGCTTATCATTTAAATCCATCTCAAATAGCAGTCCAAAGCTCAACAACTATCACTTAGTCCCATATTCAAATGCCCTATTAATATTATTCATGAAATTTCCAATTTAGCTCCTTTGTTGCAAAAATATATTAACACAGAGGGAGTGGGTGCATACTGCATACTATAACAACTCTAGACAACAACAAGACCGTTAAAAAGGAGACCATTAAAAAAAAATATGAGCAGAGTGATGATATTTTATTCCCTTAATTGTTTTGGAAAAATCCTATGGGCATTGTGGTGAAAATATGATAAATAGGTGCTCTATATCTAGCTAAATCATTTTGTAAAGCCCATATATTCAGTAAATACTCCAACTTTAAATTAATCATTCATCCCAAGATTGATAAACTTATCTCAAACATTAAAAGAATTTTGTTAGCTTTGTGGAAAAGGAAGACTTTGTTTATAAATCAGTGTCCTAGCTGCTAAGCATTCTATTTCTAAATATATTATGATACGTGTTGAATATGATGAGATCAATTTATCCCTTATAAATCAGTGTCCTTGCCATTATTAGATATGACGAGATCAATGATGACATGCTGATTTACTAAGTCATTTTTGGGTTGAAACACTATCGACTGTGGCAAATAATATTAAATAGAGTTGAAACTAAAGCAAAACCCACCTTACGAGAAATGGACGTGAGGGTTAAATTGAAAAGTGGGATTGTAAGGCACAATTGCTTTTCCCAAGACCACTAAGGGATAAATTGAAAAGTAAAACTGGGAATGCAGATTTATTGAGTATATAGAAAACAGAAGTGGTTACAGATTTTATTATTTTGAAAGAAAATTGATAGAAAGCAGAGATGTCGTTTTCTTGGAAAATTCAAACCTTATTACTCTATTTGATCAAATAGATGTATTAAATGATTTAGAGAATAAACAGATCTCCATAAAGTCTGACAATGAAAATTTTGATATTACTCTGATACAGAATAATAAAAATAAAAGAAAGTCAGATGAAAATCAATCTTCAGGTATTGATGTTGGAGATAGTGGGAGTAAAAAAACATAAGACCATCGATATTATTTCATGATCATTATGCACTAAATACTAGTTTGGAAAATTTAGAAAATGATCCTGAAAATTTTTTAAGACAATCAATAGTATCAACTCAGATAAATGGCTTGAAGCCATAAAAGATGAAATAGAATTGATAAACAAAAATGATGTTTGGGAGTTAACAGATCTTCCATAAGATAGAAAATCTATTGGTTGTAAATAGCTTCTCAGAAGAAAACTCAAAATTGATAGTAGTTTAGAAAGATATAAAATAAGGTTAATGGCCAAGGGATATACCTAACAACCAGGGGTAGACTTTGTAGATACATATTGGCCTATGAAGAAGTTCACATCCATAAGAATTATCATGTCTATTGTTGCCAGGATGAATTTGAAATTATATCAGTTATATGTAAAAACAGTTTTTCTTAATGATGAATTAAAAGAGGATATATTTATGATTCTACCAGAAGGATTCCAAATTAAAGTCCATAGTTTTTTTCTTTTTATTATATTTTTTTAACTTTTTAAATTTGTGACATATTTTAAATTTATTTAAATTTCTGTATTTACCTTTTCATTTATTATTTATTACGTTTTTTTTTTTTTGTCAACTGGGCACACGTGCAGCACATTGCCCTTACTAGTATATATATATATGTTTGTTTGGTCCTTTAGTAGGACATAGTAACATACTTTAGAGAAAGTGAGATAAAAAATTTTTTTTCAAAAAAACAAATTAGTGAGTATATATTTTTTAGAATATTTTCAGATAAAAGAAAATGTGTTCTTTTGATGGAGTTTTGAGCTCAACCACTTGTGCAGAGTTGGTTTGGGTTATACAATAATCAGTTGGGTTGTTGTATCCTAGAGACGTAAGTCAAGAGGAGTTCTGCCGCATCAGTTAATCTGAAATTTTATACACCGTAGAGGGCTTGAATCTCCTTATAAAGAGCAAGATTTTCGTACGTCAATTCAAACTAGTTTCTTTGAATGTTAATTTTATTGTAATTTTCATCATATTATCGTGTATTTCACTAACACATTCAATTATGAACCTTAAAATATCTTTGAAACTTCGAACCTGCTCCAATGTATCAACTTGAACAAAGATAGGCTAAACTTAAAATCTACTACTTGTATTATCTACATGATCCGTGATCAGAAGTGCTATTATAATATCCAATGCCCCTTCATCTAGTTCATAAATGAAAGAGGAAATACATAAAAGCCCCACTCGCCACCACCATCTGAAAGATCTAATCTTTGTAGTTGAAAAGAGACAAGCGTGTTACCTTCATGCTCCATCACAGATTCTAAAGTCTACCAGACTTAGTTCAAACTATCATCCATTATTTTTCACATCTATCTTATTGTTTTCCTTTTTTTATTGTTAATTAAAATAAAATAAAAAAGAGTTTGTCTCTCAAAATTTTATATGTAGAGATTGAGTCATCTCCTTTTATGAATGGAGAGATTGAATCTCTATTTAGGTAGAGAGTGCTGTCTTTTGGACATTTTTCTGTAGAGATTATTAGGAGTGGTGAAGACTAGACTAGTTATAAAAGGAAATAGTGTATTGGTAGAGCTCCAAATCCATTATTTTAGTTTATGATATCATATTTGATATTGGGACATCGCAAAATATATCCGATCATTGATGTAAGTTTCTTGATAAATGAATGATAACAATTTTCCTTAAAAAAAATCTAAAAAAAAGACATCAATGTTGTTAAAATATCAAAATATTAATGGATTCCAAGATGACCCAAGCCACCGCATTGGTGGCTCCAATCGTACCAAACTTTGGGGTGGCTCGAACAACCACATAAAAGTAAATAATTTGTTCATAATTTCTTTTGTTGAATTAGGTAATAGGTTTTTTGTTCTTGGTTTGAGCAATGCTATACACTATACCACAATCTCCCTTGCATCCTACTATATATGATGTGACATATTTATCACCATTTGATGATAAAGAAACAAGAAATAAATGATCATTCAATAGTGGTAAATGTGCCATATTTTACGTAGTGGGATGCAAGTAGCATTGTAGTATGGTTTATAGAATTTTCCTTTTGGTTTTTCTAGTGAATGATCATCGGTCATTTAAGGAAGATGGGGGAATTAATGCAAATTTCCATCATGCCTAAATAATAGGGATAGTTAAATAAGTAGATTTTCACGATTCTATGAATTGATCATTACAACTTGAAAAGAGATAAATACATGTTATACTTGTGGATAGACTTAGTAAACCCTAGCATCAAATATTAACACGTTATAGTGGTTTTGTTCTCTTAATTGTAAAAGAATATGTGGCAAAGCAAATTATAAAAAATTGAGATACGGATACCTCGTTGAAAAAGTCAAATAAGCAAGAATTTTGATCATTGCTAAAATAGATGGAGAATTAGTGTACAATATCAAAGAAACAAGAAGACCATTGAAAGTAATATCATTCCAAAAATAGGAACAGTTGGATGTCATTTAAAGGGTGAACGTATGTGAAAGGAGGTAATAGAATTGAGACAGTGAAGCCTGGGAAATTGAAAAAGATGGAGGTAGGCGGTCAAAAATGGTTGTGCGTGGCCCTTGTGCTTGTTCTGGCTGTTTTTCATATTGAGGCTGCCAGAATTGGTCAAGGAGGAGAAGTTGCCTTCAACTTGGACAACAACAAAGTACAACAACGAGATCTGTCCAAGGGTATCTACAACGGGATGAAGCCCAAAGGTGTACCACTTCCTCCATCTGGGCCTAGCAAGAGGACCTCTGACTCTCCTCCTCCACCTCCTCATCATCGCTTTAATCAAGCTCTCATCAAGGGCCCTGTTCCTCCATCTGGGCCTAGCAAAAGGACCTCTGACTCTCCTCCTCCTCATCGCTTTAATCAAGCTCTCGTCAAGGGCCCTGTTCCTCCCTCTGCCCCTAACCAAAGGACCTATGACTCTCCTCCTCCACCGCCTCATCATCGCTTTAATCAAGCTCTCGTCAAGGGCCCTGTTCCTCCCTCTGCCCCTAACCGAAGCCCCTTTGATCCCTCTGTCCCTCCTCCTCGTTTTTGAGGTCCCACGACCTCAACTCTCGTAACTAACCAGCTTTTCAAGTTTTCAACCAATGAAGAGAATAATTGTGACTCAACTTTTCCATCAATAAAATAAGATGGTTTTATGTATTTGTCCGAGTATCAAACCCATCAATTGTAACAGTTTGAATTGGCAATTATATATAAGAAGACATCAAGTGTGAGGCAAAAATGATATTTATGCGTTGCATTTTTGTAACTAAGGACAAGACACAATGGTTTGAATGGTCCGTGTATTTGTGTTTGAATCTTGATGACGCTATTTGTGTCTATCCCAGCCATCAGTGACTTCGTTTACATTCTGACGATTCATAAACTCTGCCTGGTGACATGGTCATATGGATGGAAGCAATTACTAATATTGAAGACAAGTAGTCTGCCTCAATCAAGCAAAATTCATAGAGCATACAAACACGCATACCACGTTAAATTAGAATTTAGATTTCATTCAATTATGAACCTTAAAATATCTTTGAAACTTCGAATCTGCTCCAATGCATCAACTTGAGCAAAGATGGCCTGAACTTAAAATCTTCAACTCGCATTATCTACATGATCTGTAATCAGAAGTGCTATTACAATTTCCTATGCCCCTTCATTTGGTTCATAAATAAAAGAAGAAATACATAAATGCCCCACTCGCAATCATCTCCAAAATATCAATTTTGACAATCACCTCTGGAATACCCAAATTATATTTAGAAACTTACAATATACCCTTTTTCCCTTAAAATAATAAAAAAATGACAAAATAGGAAGATGAAGATACAACGATCTTCAAAAATTCTACATTACCACTTTTTGGAGCTTTTCAAAATTTATTGTTCCATTTTCTTTCAATGTTTTATTTTTTAAAATTATTTTAATTTTTATAATTATTTTCTAACATTTTCATTTTTCATGTTATTATACTTTATTCATTTATCACTAATATGTATGTCAACATGAAGTAGATTGCAATTTCTTAATAGTTGAGAGGACGATTACTAAAATTGATAGTTTGAAAGATGATTATAAAGAGAATCTGTTGGTAAAATATAGTATATAATTTGGTTTTACACGCTCCAATCATGGATTGTCACGTAATGATTACACAATTTTAAAAATAAGATAAACCAAATAAACTTATTACTAAAACTATAAAATTGAAAATTTCAACCCTTAAAACTACTAATTCTAATTAAATTTTACATCATCCCTAGTCACCACTTTGTCTGTAATTTGGAGTGACGATTAAAGTTACTGCACATAAAATTTTTGTTAAATTAATCACAATTATCAAAAATTCTTAATGAAGGTAAGTATCGATCAAAGGTGACCTTCATCGATTGGATTCCATTGGTAACTAATGGCTATTAGTGATCGTTAGATTCTATTCTTGGAGGTCATTGAATTTTCCCACTGCAATAGTCAAAATTAGGTAATTGGCAAGCACTAGGGGTGACCGAAATTCAACGACTGTTGGCAACCACAATTAATGTTTTTTAAAAAATTAAAAATTAAATTCTGATTGGGTACGGGTGTGTAAAAGCCTCATTTACTCTCACATTCTAACTTAAGATAAATCCAGTTACAAATTAGATGATACGTTGGGGAAGGTTCTCTAATAGGGTGGTTTTGGAGCATACCCAAACATGAAATGTTTTGAAAAATCACCTCCAGCATGCAATAAGAGAGAGGATAACAGTGTAATAGATGGAATTAGAAAAAGAACCTCCCTAATGTAGTGTTATTCGAGATTCTTGAAAATTAAATAGACAACTTATCAATTCCTAAACATCTACCACTATTTCCTTTCAAACAATATAAAATCTTATTATTTATGTCTTTTTATATTCATTTTGGGATATTACATGCTTAGGGCAATAGATTTGATTTTCTCCATAATCAAATAGGATACATCTTTTAAAGTATGACATCGAGGAGATAAGGCAAAAAAGGATATGTCTTCCTTGGACAATTCGTGAGATCCATAAACTCATACAACATGACAATGAAGGGGAACAAGTGATTTTCAATTTAAAAAATTTCAAATTTTAGAGAAAAAAAAATGAAAATTTGATTTTTTATTGAAACAAAAGAGATGGGAATCGGTTATTATTTTCCAATGCTAATAGCCTAGGCCTGACCCCTCGCTATAAATTGCTAAGCTAAGAGCACTGGTATTGGTTTAGATGCTAGTGAAAGTCATAATTTAACTAATGTGGCTCAAATTTCACCTACATTGGATTAGTCATGTTAGCATTGTGTTTCACGAGGTTTGGCAAGTCTAAGGACTTATCTCCAAGTGGTCACCTGGGCAGAGCTTGGGATGCTCTTAGCCCAAATATAACCTAGATGCGAGTCTAGAGACTCGACTTGCTGTTCATGAGATTTGACAAGTCTAGGGGCTTGTGTCCTACTGGCCGTCTCAGTAGAGCTCGGAATGCTCTAGACCTTGCCATAACCCCACGGTGAGTCTATGGACTTGACTTACTATTCACAAGGTTCGGCAAGTCTAGGGACTTATGTTTGATTGGCCATCTGGGCAGAGCTCAGGATGCTCTAGGCCCAACCATAACCTCGCAGTGAGTCTAGGCAACTTGTTGGTCACAAGGTTCGACAAGTCTAAGAACTTGTGTCCAAGTGGTCACCTAGGTCTAGTTCGGGATGCTCTTGGCCTGACCATAACCCTACGGCGAGTTTAGGGATTCGGCTTGTTGTTCATGAGATTTGGCAAGTCTAGGGACTTATGTCCAATTGGCCATATGGGCAGCGCTTGGGATGCTCTGGGACCAGCCATAACTCTGTGGCGAGTCTAGGAACTCGACTTGTTGGTCACAAGGTTCGGCAAGTCTAGTGACTTGTGTCTAAGTGGTCACCTAGATAGAGCTCGAGATTCTCCTGGCCTGACCATAACCTCGTAGTGAGTGATTCTAGGGACTCAACTTGCTGGTGAGGGATCACTGCCTCACTTTCGCAGGTGAGGGAGAAAGGTATCTCTCCCTTGAGGATCCTAGCAGTATTTCGGTAGGCCCACGGCGCCCCTCGAAGTTATTCGGCCCATCCTCCTTTATGAGGTCCCAACATTTTCTTCAAAGTGGCCACCAAAGTTGTTGGTCGCCTCGACTGATCCATTGGCCTGTGAATGCCTCGAGGAAGAATAATTGACTTTGATCTCCAACTCAGCGAATCATTCCCGGTAGTGTGAGCAGTCAAATTGTCTATTATTCTTTGATATGAAGCCCATGTGTATGCGGAATCGACAGACTACTAATTGAGTTACATTATTGTATATTTTATACGTTTAAAATTAATATATTTTTAATTGTTTTATTATTTTATTATTAGTTTTAGATATAAAAATTGATTAAGAGACATAAATCTAAATTGTGATTTAAATTGATTAATAGCATAATTTACGCTTAATTTTAATACTTGTGGTTTGATAATATTTCATGCACAACACATTTTTTATTTTCTATTTTTACGTTTTAATTTATTTTTGGTTTTCTATTTTTTTATGTTATTTTTTCCTTGTTTCCATTACTTTTAAATAATAGCTGACCTCTTAGTGAGCTCTTGCTTCTAACCAAGTATTTTCAGGTGCATGCACTAAGTTGATGGGATCATGGGATTATTCTCACAAGACCACATGGGAGAACTAAAAGAAAGAATTGAGTAGGCATGAAACCAATACAAGTGATTCTTTTCACAAAAGACAAAAATACAAAGAACCATCAAGAATGGAATAAAGAAAAGAAAAGTCAAGCCCTTCTTTCCTTCGCTTTGACTTGAGAAGTAAAGGTTGGCTACTTTTGGACGGAAGTAATACAGGCTACAACTATTTTTGTCTTAGTTCACATGAAATGCAGCATGCCAGGCAAAGCATGTACAGCTGTTCAAGGACAGTGCAACAACATGCCACTTATGAAGCTCTGGAGTGGACCAGGAGCATGAAAGAAAATAAAAGAAAGAAAAAGACAAGAGTTAGACGCGAGAGAGGAAATGACAAAAACAAAAGAAAGGGTTTAGGGTTTTAGGGTTTAGGGTTTTAGGGTTAAGGGTTTAGGGTTAAGGGTTTAGGGTTTAGGGTTTTAGGGTTTAGGGTTTAGGGTTTAGGGCTTTAGGGTTTAGGGCTTTAGGGTTTAGGGTTTAGGGTTTAGGGTTTAGGGTTTTAGGGTTTAGGGTTTAGGGTTTAGGGTTTAGGGTTTTAGGGTTTAGGGTTTAGGGTTTAGGGTTTAGGGTTTAGGGTTTAGGGTTTAGGGTTTAAGGGTTTAGGGTTTAGGGTTTAGGGTTTAGGGTTTAGGGTTTAGGGTTTAGGGTTTAGGGTTTAGGGTTTAGGGTTTAGGGTTTAGGGTTTAGGGTTTAGGGTTTAGGGTTTAGGGTTTAGGGTTTAGGGTTTAGGGTTTAGGGTTTAGGGTTTAGGGTTTAGGGTTTAGGGTTTAGGGTTTAGGGTTTAGGGTTTAGGGTTTAGGGTTTAGGGTTTAGGGTTTAGGGTTTAGGGTTTAGGGTTTAGGGTTTAGGGTTTAGGGTTTAGGGTTTAGGGTTTAGGGTTTAGGGTTTAGGGTTTAGGGTTTAGGGTTTAGGGTTTAGGGTTTAGGGTTTAGGGTTTAGGGTTTAGGGTTTAGGGTTTAGGGTTTAGGGTTTAGGGTTTAGGGTTTAGGGTTTAGGGTTTAGGGTTTAGGGTTTAGGGTTTAGGGTTTAGGGTTTAGGGTTTAGGGTTTAGGGTTTAGGGTTTAGGGTTTAGGGTTTAGGGTTTAGGGTTTAGGGTTTAGGGTTTAGGGTTTAGGGTTTAGGGTTTAGGGTTTAGGGTTTAGGGTTTAGGGTTTAGGGTTTAGGGTTTAGGGTTTAGGGTTTAGGGTTTAGGGTTTAGGGTTTAGGGTTTAGGGTTTAGGGTTTAGGGTTTAGGGTTTAGGGTTTAGGGTTTAGGGTTTAGGGTTTAGGGTTTAGGGTTTAGGGTTTAGGGTTTAGGGTTTAGGGTTTAGGGTTTAGGGTTTAGGGTTTAGGGTTTAGGGTTTAGGGTTTAGGGTTTAGGGTTTAGGGTTTAGGGTTTAGGGTTTAGGGTTTAGGGTTTAGGGTTTAGGGTTTAGGGTTTAGGGTTTAGGGTTTAGGGTTTAGGGTTTAGGGTTTAGGGTTTAGGGTTTAGGGTTTAGGGTTTAGGGTTTAGGGTTTAGGGTTTAGGGTTTAGGGTTTAGGGTTTAGGGTTTAGGGTTTAGGGTTTAGGGTTTAGGGTTTAGGGTTTAGGGTTTAGGGTTTAGGGTTTAGGGTTTAGGGTTTAGGGTTTAGGGTTTAGGGTTTAGGGTTTAGGGTTTAGGGTTTAGGGTTTAGGGTTTAGGGTTTAGGGTTTAGGGTTTAGGGTTTAGGGTTTAGGGTTTAGGGTTTAGGGTTTAGGGTTTAGGGTTTAGGGTTTAGGGTTTAGGGTTTAGGGTTTAGGGTTTAGGGTTTAGGGTTTAGGGTTTAGGGTTTAGGGTTTAGGGTTTAGGGTTTAGGGTTTAGGGTTTAGGGTTTAGGGTTTAGGGTTTAGGGTTTAGGGTTTAGGGTTTAGGGTTTAGGGTTTAGGGTTTAGGGTTTAGGGTTTAGGGTTTAGGGTTTAGGGTTTAGGGTTTAGGGTTTAGGGTTTAGGGTTTAGGGTTTAGGGTTTAGGGTTTAGGGTTTAGGGTTTAGGGTTTAGGGTTTAGGGTTTAGGGTTTAGGGTTTAGGGTTTAGGGTTTAGGGTTTAGGGTTTAGGGTTTAGGGTTTAGGGTTTAGGGTTTAGGGTTTAGGGTTTAGGGTTTAGGGTTTAGGGTTTAGGGTTTAGGGTTTAGGGTTTAGGGTTTAGGGTTTAGGGTTTAGGGTTTAGGGTTTAGGGTTTAGGGTTTAGGGTTTAGGGTTTAGGGTTTAGGGTTTAGGGTTTAGGGTTTAGGGTTTAGGGTTTAGGGTTTAGGGTTTAGGGTTTAGGGTTTAGGGTTTAGGGTTTAGGGTTTAGGGTTTAGGGTTTAGGGTTTAGGGTTTAGGGTTTAGGGTTTAGGGTTTAGGGTTTAGGGTTTAGGGTTTAGGGTTTAGGGTTTAGGGTTTAGGGTTTAGG